>NW_022884540.1:0-281707 GCF_011952205.1 Bombus bifarius
TTGCTTGCTTGCTTGCCTGCCTGCCTGCCTGCCTGTTAGCCTGCCTGCATTCCTGCCTTCCTGCCTTCCTGCCTGCCTTCCTGCCTTCCTGCCTTCCTGCCTTCCTGCCTTCCTGCCTTCCTGCCTTCCTGCCTTCCTGCCTGTCTTCCTGCCTTCCTGCCTTCCTGCCTGTCTTCCTGCCTTCCTGCCTTCCTGCCTTCCTGCCTTCCTGCCTTCCTGCCTTCCTGCCTTCCTGCCTTCCTGCCTTCCTGCCTTCCTGCCTTCCTGCCTGCCTTCCTATCTGCCTGCCTTCCTGCCTGCCTGCCTTTCTGCCTGCCTGCCTTCCTGCCTGTTTGCCTGCCTGTTAGCTCGCATGCCCGCTTGCTCGGGCCTTTCCCTCTTTCTCTCTCTTCCCCCCGTTCCTCCTTTCTTACTCTTTCTACATCTCGGGCCTGTTCTCCTCCGCCGGTACTGCCTCCTCTTTCTCTCGCCTCACAGATTTCTTGTTTCCCTCTTCGTTTAGCTCGCATACCACCTTCCAACCTATACCTGAACGCCCGGTATGCGAAGAACCGACTTACCATTCGCGCTCATTCCGCGCTCAGCCCTACGAGCCTCTTCTACGTCTGTGCCGAAGGTCCTGGAATTTCGTGCCGTGACGCGAGAGATTCTGGATAGTTTGCATGCTGAGTACAAACTGTCGTTTTTTCTACTGGAATCATTGAAATTCGACAAACTAACGCTTCCTTCGATCGAAGAACGTACGTACTTGCTATCTATGCGACGCTCTCTAGCGAGCAAAGCGTGCATGCTTTCGTTCCTCGCATCCCGAATTCGTATGCTCGTTGCAAAAATCATCGTGTCTGATAAACACGATTACGTCGCACCGATTGCACGGTATAGCCCGCGTTAAGAACGTAACATTTGCATCTTAACGGGAAGCATTAATTTTGACGATCTGTTAACGCGTCCCCTAGGAGAGTAAAATATCGATGCTGGTTGCATGATGCATGAGACAGCTCGCGACGTCGCCGCGTTACATCTCGAAGTCTGCTTTTTGGAATAATCGCGCGCTTTCGATGATATAAACATTTTGTAACGTTTCGTGGATAGATCACCGACGGTTTATTCCTATAACGCAGGTGAAGTACCAGCGATAAATGTTCACGTTAATAATTCCATACATCATCGACGACTCGTGACACGTCTGGTGCGACTAACAATCTAAAAATTCGACTTCCACCTCCCTCCTCTTCCTAAAAAAAAGAAAGGACAAATTAACAAACTCTTCATATGGGCACGCGTTGGAATTTCATATGCGCCAAGAATTCAGATTAGCGCGCAGCTACTCGCAGCTCCGATATTTCATGCGCGTTGCGCTCGTCTCTGCCGGTAAATACAATATGATCGTGAAGAGCAGCAGCTCGTGCGCATTGCGCATCGAATTCGTCGGAATCTCGCTTACTTGTTGTCTCCCTGTTTAGAAGGAAATTAGATGATGCGAGAGTGCGACTCGAGTTCGAGATTCTACTCGACCAATGGAAATGTCAACGTTCCCGTGCGAAATCAAGCTGAAATGAAAGGAAGATCCATCGGTTCCGTCGGCTCGCGCGACGCGTCTCGAGGGTCGAGGACCCTTGCTTGGCTCCTCTACCTGACTCTACGACGAGTAGGCAGATAAATCCGCCGCCTACTACTACTCGCTACGGACAATGCGCGCGAGATGGTGCATCATCGTCCGTATTGTTTGCACAGCCATCGGCCACACGGCCCGATCTCTCGCAGGTGCTGGATGCAGGATACAGATCCAACCACAAACGCGTAACGCGTTTAATGCGAACGACGATTACGCGCTTTGCTATCCCGTTGCCAAATTTTGATTCTTACATGGTACGTTAAACCGAATCTCTCGTTCGATCGATTTTCTTCTCCGAACCATATACGCATATTCGTAAACACACATATTCTTCAACATATGTATTTTGCGTTGATTCGAGTTTACCCGAAACCATCGATATCGACGACATACTATTCCTCCTTTTTGTTTTCTTTCGCTTCTCGTTCTTTCTTTCTTTCGTCGTTTTCTTCTTACTCTTCTCCGTTTTCTTTATTGTTAACATTTTTTCTCCGTTCTTTCATTTTCGCCATGATTGTCCTCCTAATTCTCCTTGACTCCGCGATTCTTTCTTTCTTCTTCTTCTTCTTCTTGTTTTATCTCTCTTCAGTTGGATCGATATTTTTTCTTCTTCGTCCTGGAAGAGAAAAAAAGAAAAAGAAACTGTACAACAGAAGTGCTATTGTCACCGTTCAGACGCCTTCGCATTAAAGAACGTCAGGGATTTCTACGAAATCTTTCCGCTGTACGCCAATTTCGGCGCGGCATGGTGGCACAGTGGCATGGCCGTTAAGGGAAAATTACAGAGTTCGGAAATAAAGGGAGAAAGAAGAAGGAGATAGAGAAGAAATGGAAAGAACCAAAGAGATCTGCGGATACGAGAAAGAAGCACACCGCGATAATCCGAGGCCGAAGAGAGGAAAGGACCGACAAAGCTCTCGTCATTAAGCGAAATGATTGCCGGTCGCGAGGGCCACCTACACCCTAACTTGCTTCCAAGGACGAGTCTTTGGAAGACGAAAGTCCACGAATTTTACTGAAAGAACCCGATGATTTCAATAGCTGTTAGCTTTCGATATACCTCATCCGCCTACTAACTTTTCCTTCGTCGCTTCGAACACGAACGAACGCACAACCCCTTTCCTCGTGACGACGTGATGAAGAAAGGTATCGTTCTCGTTGACCGAAAGGATCGACTAGCGTAGGAGAAAAACGAAGATACGTAAAAAGAAGATGGGAAAGCAAGAGAAAAAGAAGAAAAAGTAGACAAAGGAGGAGTAACTATGTTTCTCGCGAGGTAAGGTGCAACGATGGTCCATCCAGCCGGACTGAGCGCGATCGAGTTACCAGTTTCGAATGTCCGCCAGTAGTCGTGAATGGTTCTAGAGTTTCGCGCTCGGATTTCGTAAAAAACGTGATTTCAAAATGCAAATGCTAGAGAAATAGATCGACAATTTTGTGACAGTACATCTTCGTCTCTCTCGTTCGATTCCTTGTTCTGCATTTCTTAATTCCTATGTGTAAGGTGATGACGACCAGTTGTACCGTGGGCACCTTCGTTCCAACTTTCTTACTCCACTTAACTGCAGCAAGCTATACTAATGTAGAATAATAGGGTGGAAAAAAAGGATGACTGGGAAGACGAAGCAAAGGGAAGAAACCAAGGTAAGAGATTTCGTCGAGGCGTAGTAGAGGGGCACTGAAAATTGGGAACTGGTGGGGGTGATGGAGACCAGCCGCATAATGACAGGGTGCCTCGCGCCAAGGCCCCGCTAACGAACCGGCCCACGAGACCCGAAAGGGTCCAGGCTAGGAGACGACACTGTATTATTTTACCATTTCGGGGGTCGGGGGCATCATCAGAAATCATCGCCGAATCCATATAATCAGTAGACGGTTACGTGCAGCCATGATTTTAAAAGCAAGAGGAAGGGAACCGAGAGGGGTAGAAAGAACGAAGGGAAAGAGGATGAGGCCTAATAAGGCGAACGGTGGTAGGTACTTCGGTATCTTCGTCCTCGTCCTCGTCCTCGTCCTCGTCCTCGTCCTCGTCCTCGTCCTCGTCCTCGTCCTCGTCCTCGTCATCGTCCTCGTCCTCGTCCTCGTCTTCGTTCTCGTCCTCGTCCTCGTCCTCGTCCTCGCTCTCGTCGTCATACTCATCCACAACCGCATCTTCGTCATCGTCGTCAACCGTCTTTCAAACATCTCTTGGACTTCTGAGTCCTTAATACCAACTTATAGTACTCGTTGCGGCTACTAATGACACGAACCTGATAAAAAGTAAACCCTTCTACCTTTCTTTCTTCCCTCCTCTTCCGCTATCTTGACGCGTTACACGAAAGGTAGACTCTAAAACGTTCCAATGAGCTCGCAAATACTCGACAGAACGAATCTGGAGTGCGATCAAAAGCCAACGTACGAAATTGTATCAAAAAGAAAAGAAGAAACTAGCAGAAGTTCGAAATAGATACGTTAAATACGCTTGTTCTTTCATCCTGTGATTCATCTTATTCCGAACCTACGGCAGAAAACTTGGTCCGTTAGTAATTAGCGCGTGGGCATGGAAATATAAAATATAAATAAATTGGTATTGAAATGTATATTGCATTGAAATGTATATGAAATGAATATAGCAGATAGAGAAAAGTATCGTGAGAAAATCAAGACTAAGGCGACAAAGAGCAACGTACGATTACACAGTGAAAGTTCATCGATAAAGATCTAAATGAAAGTTATTGAAGGATATGAAATCTTTTATGTGTACTGTGCGTTTATTTTGCATAGGAACGACCGGTTTGACACAAATTGAGAAAAACATTTGTACTGGTCTATCAGATAACTTGAATCTTTGAAAAAATTGATCGGATAAAAATTGAAAAAGCGTTCCCTTGACCCGTTTCGTGCACGGCAAATGGAACAAGATAGTAAATGACTCGATATATTTATTTAAAATGAGTTTTAACTGTTGAGTTCCAAAACACTTTGAAAAAGGTAACATATCGTTCAAAAAACCGTGGGAGTACAAAAAAAATAGATATGTGACACGTAACCTGTATCGACACCGCAACACGCGTTATCTCGATAATTAGGGGCTTTCTCTGGACCGAAATATCGATGTTGGAACCTTTCGAACTGGTTCCAGAAATCCATGGACCGTGTCAGCGAATCGACCGTAAGATAACATATTGACAGACTGACTAAACTCTTTTGTATGTTTTTTTCTAATCTATCTTCGATACACAAACAGAGCATGAACGGTTCTCATCCGTTTCTCTGAATATATCTGCAACGTTGCCACTTCTTATCAATAGAAATTCGCAAAACCTAAAAAATCCATCTATCATGTGCTATAGAATGAATCTTAGTAATTGCCCTGTAAAAGCAAAATTGGTAAAAGCAAAATACAAAAATTTTTTCATTTATTATACAGTGATTGTTAAACCATTTTTTTAATTTAAATCTAATTTCAGTCTTTTAGATATGTAACATCTTCTAACATAATCTGATTTCCTTCCTACGTAGTTACTATATATATGGAAACGTTCCTATGCGAATGATATTTCAACGTACGTATATACATTTGTCGCATATATGGATATTATTATATTATATATATATATTATATTATATATAACTAAGAGTTGGTAGATTTTAACGTTATTCTTAACCGATATAAATTTTCTACGAAACCAAACAACTTTCCTTGCGATGCTTCGGATTTTCAAATAATTTTTACTGCTTTAAAAAAATAAAACATTAAAATAAAACACAACTAATATTTTTAAATACAAAAAACACCACCTGGTCCGATGATCGAATACGCGTGTCGGAACGCGTAAAAGAGGTAAGTAAACTGATAAGTAAATAGGCCAGACTGTCATACACGCTTTGACCAAGAAAGGGTAGACAGCGTCATCTCCCGTTGATATGGTGTACAAAGGAAAATACATCCTTGGATAACTGGTACATTAGAAAACAGGATTAATAGAAAAATTTTCATTACATTTAATTCTTTACAAAATATATCTTTTAACATATGTAGGTGATCCTAGTGTTTATGGTTTTAAAGGAATAATTGGCCAATACTGAGGTTTTGCTTTGTCTCTGTGTCTATCAACCGTAGTTTGAAGAGCAGTTTCCATTGCTAATATCGTAGGGCTAGCTTCACCATATAATAATTTTGCGTTACTATTTCTTGCATGCATCCATGTGGCTCCTCCTTGGATAGTCTCTTCTTCTTCTTTTCTTTTTTTAATACAAGTTTCAGATTCTCTTAATTTTTTCAATTCAAATTTATGTCGCATACTTTGCTCTAAAAAACTCATCATTTCTTCATCTATATGAAATTCCAAATTTTCTGCTTCTTCGTTAAATCTGGTTTCTTCACATTTTTCTTCTCCATTCTGATACTTATATCCACTCTTTTTCCGTTTGTGTGCTGTATACTGTTGACCGCTTTGGCATACCAAAGATTTTAATTTATCTTTTAATATTTGGTTCTCATATTCCAGCGCAATACACCGTGTTCTCCACCAAGTTATGCTATGCCTAAAATTAATATCATATCATATCATATCATATCAAGTATTTTTATTCTTAAATAAATTCGATAAAATTTTGATAAACTTTGTAAACTTGTATAGTTAGTATAAATTGATCGACCAACCTTTTTTGCCATTCTTGAGCAGCTGTGTAATTTTCCCAAAAAGAATTTGCTTGCATCGTATTGACAATTACTTTTTCTTTAGCAACGAAAATATTATTACGATCCGAAATCAATCCTCGACGTTTCGCAAACTTAACCTCAAACTTTATTTGTTGACTACGTTGTTTTTTCAAATTTCTCGTTTTTTTTCGACTTCTCCCGCGTTTTACACCAACAAATTCCATATCTTATAACCGTTTCGTTCAATGAAAAAAGAAATTATATTTGTAAAAGTATCATTATCATCGCACTTATATAAAACCACGGAAATTATGGCTATGACCGACAAGACATCAACCTCGTAAACACAAAATTAAATCTTCCATTTATTTTATATTACTTTATAATACGAGCATCATAATTGGCAAATAATATATAAGTGTTTCGTTCTACAAGTATTTAATATAAGCTAGTACATATATATTACAATAATGAGCGTCAATGTGTGAATTATTGACAAGTATTATATTACTTTATAGATGTACAATCTCAATTGATTGTAATAATGCGTTTTCAATTGTTTCAAATTTAATATTTTTAACTAGATGATAATTCTTATAAGAACTGTAAACATATTTGCAATCCATTCTAGATTTCAAAAGTTGATTTCATATTTCTAAAATTATGAATAAAGGAAATTATGAATATCGAAGATGAAACAGGTGACTTTTATTAGAAATGTACAGTACAGTTGTAAGCCTTTATACAGGTTTAAGAAAGACGTTTAAACTCAAATGAAGATGATACAAGCACTAACACTGACTACAGTCAAAATACACTGTAAATCCTTTCTGTTCTCTGTTCCAAATTCATATGCATCAAAAGCATCAGTAAGATACAGAATATGTGGTTGTACGAAACTTCCTTCTATTTAATAGATAACTAATATTTACGTACCACTGTGAATTTTATAAATATCTCAAAACTCAACGCTACTAACAGTTATTTTCAGTATAACTTTGTAAATTGGAGGTCATGTTTGACATGTGCAGAATTCTAACTTTAATGATCAAAATGTGGATTGTAGTATCACATTTCGGTCGAAATGATTCGTCTCATAAAGAAAATACGAAATCATTTGCGCAAGATAAAGTTCGTTGAATGCCGAAAAGGCATCGCTGCACCGTTTGAACATACAATGCATATACGTTCATCTCGAAGAGTGTGACTACAAATGTTGTTCCTTAAAAGTAATAAATGATACAAAATTGACTGTGTAATGAACAACACATTGATGCACAACACTCTTCAGATAATGATGAACGAACGATCCTGTTCTCACATGTACGATAAATTTAATCCGCGTTCGAACGAAACTTCATTATCTTCAAAATTAATATCGCCGTTTTTTGTGCTATCTCTCCTTGGATTACTATCAGCTCCATCAATTACGAGATTATGACCAGAAGCTTCACAATTTTCTATTTCACTTATTGGTGACGTTTTATTCATAGGTTCAAGTCCAATTATTACGCGAACATTATCAGGCAACTGGTCCGCAACTGACAGTAATTGACAATAGATACCCTCCGCTTTAGATAATGTCCAAGGCAATTCAATATGGTGTGAAAGATCATTTATGTGCTGCAATGTGTATGTTATGTGTTAATTAAGGAATAAATATCTCATAATTGCATAATTTAGAGTTTACCTTCAATATTTCTGTAAGCCCATAACGATTTTCCATAAGCACATTTCTTTCTGTATCTAAAATAGCTGCACATAAAAGGAGATGGAAATTCTTACATGGTAAGTCAGTCCATAATACTTCCCATAATCTCATTATATCAACCGCGTTGAATTCTCTTTTAAATAGTACCAAAAGCCAACGAAAGCAAAAGAACATATTTCCTGAATCATGCTTGTTCAAGTAATGTGCTAATTGTGGATCTGTAGTACTCAGAAGAGTATATAATTGGCACAATTGGGCCTTCATCCCAACTTGGTCTATTTCAAAATTGGTACTCTGTTTTGTGTATAATAATCATGATTGATTAAAATTTTCTATAAATGTTTGCAATTCAGAATTTATTATAATAAACATACCACTTTGTTCATAAAACCAACAAAGCACCAAAACGCATCAACCTCACTTTCCATTAAACATAAAATAGGACTCAGAAGATCGCTCATACCTTGAACGTATCCCAAATCAAAATTGTACATTACATAGGTCATAAGAATATCATATAATTGTGCTAAATGAGGATTGTTATCACCCGAGTAGTACGGATGCGTTCTATCTGTTCTATTCACATCCTTTTCTAAAATTTATATATTTTCAAATATTATAACTTATATATTTTCGTAAATTACTATTTAAATACTTTATGACGTTACCTATCAAACTCTTTCGATCTCGATAATCAGAGAAATTATTCTCTTGTACAGGCGTCATCGACTTCCATTGTAACTTCATCGTGAAGTATTCATCAGTCTTCTTTTTTTTAAGTTCTAATCTTTCAATATGCGTAGAATTCCATGGATAATAATTTAATAAAAATTTCCACACTTCGAAACGTAATGATGGTACAATACCCTATAAAATTTCATAATCTGTTTAATTTGTTTTTTATACACATGTGTAAATAATCAGTGACGTTCCAAATAAAATTCTGTGCTGTACTTCTTCCTTTCTTTATGTTTCTTCTTTTTTATAAAAACCATTTATGAAAAACGATTAATATATATATATGTAAACTACATATATACAAACCCCATGAAAAATAATTTCTTTCACTTCTTGTGGATTTAAAATTCTTTCTTCTGGATCCTTATATTTGTTCCACTGCTCTTGTGACAGTGGAGTACCTAATATAATCACGTATATTTATATACTTTTGACGATATAATTTGATACAACACTATTTCCACCATACCTCTTGGACAAGGTGGTCTTGGGGGTAATACTACACCCAATTCATGTTCCCCAATCATTTCATATTCCTCCCCAGAATTTATCGATGGTAGAGGAGGAACATCAATTGTAAAAGAATTATTTAATATATCTGCAACTGCTTCTTCGACTGGACGTTTAGCAGGGTCTTTGTATACTGTAATTTAGAAGTTATACAAAATTGTTTAAAAATAGTAGAAATTGTGGAAATAATATTTCTCCTATCCCACAATTCATTTGTGTACTTACAGCAGATATCTGCCAATTTGCTAAATGCTTCCAATGTTGTTTCATATGGACGGTTATGTAAATTTTTTACAAATTTCCAAACATAATCTGAAGTGTTCTCTTGAAATAAGTCCAATTCAGCAAATGATTTACTTAGTACTGATTGGACCTCATCTACTACAATGTATAAATTTCTGTTTGTACGAGACTTTACAAATTTAATAAATCCTTTTAGAGAATTTACAAAACTTTCAGCGTTAGATAGCTGGAAGAAGGCAACATAGGTAGTACCATCCTTTTGCATAAATATAAGTTGCTGCCCCCCATGATTTACACGAAAAGAGTTTAAATCTGAGAACAAAATTCTAACAGTCCTTGTACGTCCAAGAGAATCTGGTCCTTCCGATGAAGTACGCGTACGTCTGATATGAGTATCTACCAAAGACCATTCTGGGTCTTGATCTTGATTCTCTGATACTACAGAGTCTTCTATGGGTTTCCATTCTATACATTTGCCAAAACTCTGCAATTTTACAGAAAAGTATTCTATATTGTTTAAAGTAATAAATCATAGTCTAAATCAAGTCTACTTACATATTCAACGATATTTAATGTGCCTAGACTGTGAACCTCATCTTCCCTTGTGTTTGCGCTTCGTAGTACAACTCCCGTATGAATGCATAAATCCTAATTAAAAATTGATTATGCAATACATACAAATATAAAATATATCAAATTATTTAATACTAAATGAGAATAATCCTATAAAACCTATGTAAAACGAGCATAACGTACTATGCTTCTATAATATAATGCGTATGATAGCAAGGACATAACCTCCTATCCTATAATCCTATAAAACCTATGTAAGGGTAAAACGAGCATAACGTACTATGCTTCTATAATATAATGCGTATGATAGCAAGGACATAACCTCACTTACAGGTCATCGTTACACAAAGTATACGAATTTTATAAAAATATATAATCACAACCAACTATAATTGACTTAGGTATGGAAACGAATCATATTGTATACAAACGAACGAGTTTTGTTCACCCTTGTTGACGTACCATAACTATTGCATGTGACTTGAATGTTTACGTCATTTACGATAGTGACAGAGTGTTTCGATTAAACTATGAATAGAGACAGCAGGAACTCACAAGTGTTTCTTACCTTTCCCTGCTCTGTCGGCTCAAACATTTTAGGTGTATTTTTGTATAAATCAACAGCCTGAACGGATAATGGCTGATTTCGTCGCATTCCTTCTACTGTCCACAAATTCACTTTCTTTCTTCCTCTATTCTATTATCTTTGTTCACTCGTGCATTCATATATGCATCTATAAGCTACTGCTTACGAGAATAACTGTCTTTCTCTAGCGTTATTTTGATCACAATTAACAAACGAGATATTTCGTCGTTGGCTCGGATATACCTTCGGTGGCCAGAAATTGTAAAACATTTCGTAATAGTTCAAATAACTCGTAAAATATTCTTGATGGATATGAACTTTGTATGACAAACGTTGAAAGATCGCAACTGCAACATTCTACTTACCTATGAGTAAGTGTTTAATCGCGACCTCTACCACAAAAGTCCTTTACCACTGCCACTGTTGCAGCCCATAGAGATGAATATAAAGATAAAATGCGTGACCGAACTGAGAAAGTGGTACATACAGGAATAGAAAGAGAACGCTGCATAGAGGCCCTTTGTGTCCTTGTCCTAATAATGCATATGCATTCGTACAGTAAATATGCAAATGTTACACAGATTAACGAGTGGCATCAATATCATGTCTGATTGACAAACAAAGACAGAAAAGGCCTCCATGCAGCATTTTCTTTCTATGCTTATATTGTATCCACTTACGCCGTCTTATGCGATAACATATAACTTTATTTTTATACCTTTATGATTACAGCTATTCATTCATTTCAGTGCAATACATATCTTGTATATATTCCAACAACAAAGTTCACAATAAAATAGTATATTATATTTATAAAATGAATATTGAAAATATAGAAATATAATACCTAACCGGTCCTTTTTACAAAACAGTAGTTTCTATTTTACAATTATAAGATAAGAACATGTGCATGATAAAAGAATTTCATGCCTGATAATAATTTCAGATTCCCTTGAAAACATCTGTAATATTGCTATCTTTTAATGCATATTTGTGCAGTTCGTTCACGTGTATCGTTTTATTTGAAAGAAATACCACTGAAAAATTGACTACCGTTCAACTCATTGATTAAAGTGATATTACTCATTATCTCAAGTTAAGCATATAATCAAAAGATCAAATTAACAACTTCAATGTGATATCCAAAGATGTTAAAATCAGAATACTTAGAGATAAGCATTACTTATCTATATACGAGTCGAAATGAAATCACGTTAAAGCCAAAGTCGATTCTCAGTTCCTTTGTTCTAATGTATCTAGTCAGAGGGGATATTTGCTATCCGCGTTTCAGACGTCAAATCAAGTGCAGTTGCACTGAAGACCGTGATGTCAAGAACTACATAGGTATATAAACACATACTACTATGTAATTAAAACAACGCAACATTCACTAGATTGCGATATATGCTCAAGAGATAATTTTAATTCAATTAATTATGGAAATATACATACACGTATGTGTATATATGTATATATACCAATGGTCGTCCTAATAAAAAAGATGCATGGTAAAATACAATATAAATTGTCGTTTATAATTTGTCGCTCCAAAATCGCAGACTTGCCATGATCATGATTGAAACATAATTAAATATATTAACGTGATATATGTTTAACGTAATAATAATCTAAGTTCATACTTAAATATAAATTGTGTAACTTCAAACATTGAAAATAATTCTGTGGATTCACAGCTACAACGAAATACTACTCAAGTACCTATGTAATTGCACGATCGTAATTGAAGATGTGGAATGCGAGTAGAAACTTTCTTCTTTAGGTATTTATATTTCTTAGAATTCCTACTGAAAATTTTCTTACTGTGAACCAAACAATTGAAGAATACTTGAAACAAGAACTGAAGAAATCTTCACTGTAAAAAAATTGGTACATAATTTCAAGACATTGTTCTACATTGTACATATATTTACTTATATTTACTTACAGATATAAGACACGTGTAAATGATTCATAGTAAGATGAAACAAGTTCTTTGAAAATTACAAAGAAAATTATAATACATGATTAATTTGTCGATGAAGAATTTTTAAAACAATTATCAAAAATTATAACAAAATTGAAACGAATTAAACTTTTTAAAATTTAGGTACAGTCTTAAAACTTATTATTTTTACTCAACTTGCAAAACATAATATGAAATTTCTGAAAGTTTATACGAAATTATTATTTTATGTTATATTTGGTACACGCATGTTCGGCGTTCTAGTGACAATTCTGAACAGTATCTTCTCTTACAATAGAATACCAAAACAGACAAGCCGATTAACCAAAAATTGGCTCGTAAGAATACCTCTGATTACATCGAGTCGTTTGCTTATACGAACGGAATCAGTGAAAAATAGGTCGACACACGATTAGTCACGTGGTCATTGTACGCGTGAGACAGAATTTTTAGTAATTTAATTTATAACACACTTATCGGATCAACATAAATATGTTGTTTAGTTTAGTGCATATGTACTGCACATAACAGCAGTTCCCGCTTTAGTAAGGCGGAATAATAACTAAATGACGCAGAGAAAGGATGCGAACTTCGACCGTATTATCAAAAACGATAGAAATAATAATAATAATAATAGAAGAACACTGAAATAACTTCTTTTTCGAAGTCCATTATTTCATTTTATTCAACAATAAACGATATAACATAGATTTACCAGTGTAAATACATATTTCTATATATTTTTTCTAAAAAAAAAAACTTAGCGGTAGCTACGACAATTACTCGCCTTATTTGCCATAATACCATTTTACTTTATACATTTGTATTGTCATTCGTACTTTCCTGAACGTGAGTCAATAATTGGCTTCTTTAAACAGTTTAAACGAGAGACAAGCTATCGTTAGAATTCTATTGACATGTAATGCAAAAGACTACGTTTGCCGAGTGGTTGTTTAGTAAATATTCTGCTGTTAGCAGAATGCATGTAGCGCGGGATTTCCAATTCTCCACATTAACTTTCCAAAGTTTGAAAATCGAAAGTTAGCGTCTACAATTTTGGTAAAAATGATAGAAATCTATAGAAAAAGTCCGTTTGCTTGTAGGAAGTAAAATGGAAGAAAACTGGATGCGTTCTCCACAAACGATGACACCAGCGAAAACAAGGCATCATGTGGTCAAATTTCTTTGACTTGTGAGAAAAGGAAAAATCTTAGATATAATATTACGTTTCTTCCAGATGTAACGAAAAACATCGAAACGCTTGATGTTTCATCTGTGTAAGAACTAGAAAAAACGTTATTCATCTCGTAGAAAAATCCGTTGAAGATATGGAAGAATCGCGCATAGGAGATTGTGATTTATACCGTCCGATAGCAGTACAGTATCTAAAAGCGGCTGAAATGCATGCGAAAATGCAGAGAGACAGTAGATAAGCATGTATGTGTTTGCGTCAGAACCGAATCTAAACTTCGATTTTCATTCATAAGTGCAGTAGCCCTTGTCTACGATCGTCTGAGTACGGATACATTAGTCTTTCTCTTTCTCTCACTCTCTCTCACTCTCTCTTTGCACTGACGATGAGTGAACTGCGTTTCTTTGGTACAGATGCACCGAGTTACGGGTACACCTGTACCGAGCGTGAAGCTAGTGCTAGAGTATCGACCCACAGCATGTGGTAACTCTTTCTCCCTTCTCCTTTGCTTGTTTCTTTCTTGCTCTCTCTTGAAACATCGCGTCTCGTTCACCTATTCCCTATCTCAATTCTTCTAGTATAATTCGCTCCTTTCTCTTTCTCTATGTAGCCCTTTCTCTTTTGCACGCCACGAAATATAGATTTCGACATGGTCGAAATTTGCAAAACCGTCCACAGAAATTTCAACCCTATGACAATATGGTACATTGTTGTGCATGCGCGAGGTGATACAGGAACGTGCTACCTTGTTCGCAAGCCCTACCTATACGGCCAGACTTTTGAAACTGTCATAGAACTTCCAAACGCGCGCACCAAAACTCTGTCTATCATTCCTCGAGTAATTCACAAACATGACTCTCCGATAAGAAAAGTTAATGCTTGGCCTTCAAACTGTGCTGCGTATCATGCACGTAAATTACAAACAGATATTCTACCGTTTCATTTATTCCTATCATTATATCGGGCATCGTATCATTACATCCGCCTTCGAAAAATAACATTCAAAATATTCCATAGTCATTTGTTTTTCCTTCTCCTAAAAGAACTCAAAGAACTCAAGGAAAAGAATAAAGTGTAATTTTTCAACTTGATCACACAGCCAGAATCAGTTAATTAAGAAGTAAATGTCCTACATCTGATTCTATGTCGTTAGTCCTATGTATTCGCGGTATTTTCGGTTTTCGTATGAAATTGCGATAGATCGAAGAATTGTAGTTATCAGAGAAAATAGTGGAAATAAGCTGGAGGGAAATGAATATGCTTCCATATGGCATCTTACTGTTGTCGGAGGTAATTGCGAATAGAAGAAAATATCCTGAGTCATTGGTAATGACAGGATAACGTAAAGCGCAGAACGCTTACAAATCTGATCGCGTGGTTAGAACCTCGCAAGACCTCGAAATCGAGAGACGGAAGAGAAACATGCAAGTGGGAGAGGGCTCCGACGACGGTAGTCGTCCCTGGTTTCGAGTCGGACAGCTCAGTTCATTTGGTTGGTAGAGGCGAACGGTGGTGCATAGTGCGACAGCTGATTCTGGACAGTGTTGCGATCATTTCTCTCTGCTGTCAGTGGATACAGTACTGCGGATCGTTTAGTTGTTTCGCGATTCGATTTTCGCGTATGCGTGTATGCACAACGGAGACAATTGCGATCCTACCGAATACTACTCTTTCCTCGAAAACGAATGCGGCCTTGCAATTTGAAAATCTTCTCATCGATCATTGGAAAAGCCAAGACAAGGCTCAAAGACGCATCGTAGCGATTCACTACGGCCTAGCTAGCCTATGTACATATCGGGCTGCTCCATGTTCTACTGTGATTGCCGTGTGATCACTATTTTCTTGTGAAACACGACCGTTGTGTATAGTGTAGCGATCAAAGAAAGGGCGGAGAAGCAAAGAATGCACAGCGTCATCATCGGGGTATGATTTCGGACGCTGTTAGGATACCTAAATTTATATTCGACCGATGGTGAGTTCACTCTATTTATAATGATCATAACACTTGTTCAGACACTTTCGTAAATTTTTAACTCGTACACTGTACGCGCAGCCCTCTTATCCTACTTGAAGGTTTAACCCATCCCCTTTTGTCTACCTGTCTCACGACTCGTAAATCCTCATTTCCTTCTTTTTTCTTTTTCTTATTATTCATTCACTATTTTATCGAAATTGAAAGTGCAGAGTTATGAAAGGCAGCAAAATAAAATGAAGGCCAGTTCCAGTGTTAAAAAATTCATAACTTTACAAGTACGACACAAAGCTTGTGTGGTTTCGGATCATTTTCTTTACATATTACCTCTGATGACCCATTTAATTTCGCAGCCTTTTTTAATATTTCTCCCATTTGCGACTGTCATTAAAACACACGTTCGATATGTTTAGTGCAACACTTGCAATGTTTATAATCGTATAGTTAATATATATCAGTGATAGAATGGGATTATACATATTGTTAGAAAGATTAAAAAAAGGAAGTTCACTTTTTTTACACACACTTGCGTGTAAATCGGTTGTCGCATCATAGAACAAAGACGAGTTAACAAAGAAAGATAATGATGACATTCGTTTCGATCTTGGCAGACTACACGGCCTGTTTTCGATGTAGAAGGTTAAATTCTTGATGTTGTTGGTCTCAATCTTATTCCTCTTAGAAGCAACTATGTAGGTAGATTCGCTGGGCCACGTGGAGTTAAAATTGTTCACGAAGTTTCAACAAAATAAATTTGATGTAAAACATATGTTGATAATATGTACGTGATAAAAAGATAGTTGTATGCGTTGAATCAATGTTGTAACAAGCATGCTTCATCGCAATGATTCTACGCATCACATCTGTTCATCAAGACATTTGCTGGAATTGAAGTATAGCCGCCCTTCTATCAGGTTCGTTTAAAGATCTGTCGAGAGTAACGCGATGCTCGAGAGATGCAATGGGCATTGACCCTGTACGATCGCGACCGATTTATACAGAAAAGTTTAGTATCGTAATCCGTCTACGAGTTTGTTGGCCGAATGACAAAAATATGATTCTTAACCACCTAAACGAGTATTTGTAACGATCATGGCTCGATCGATCGTTACCAACGATAACTTGTTCTAATTCGAAGGCTATTCATTTACTTGTTAAATCTATAGATACGTAAGTAGGTATCTCGTAAAAACAATTGTAAGCGGCGTTCAATTAAAAATTTATCGATTTACGGATCATGTCGATCGATCGATCGATTAGCGATTAAGATTTGACCACCTGTAGCAACAAGCGTTCATTCTCATCGAAATTGAATTCATCGAAACATATATTTGTATGTTCTGAACCACATATTTTCAAATCTATCGGAATATTTAGCATGTGTTATTTCATTTCAAGTTATTTCATTTATCGCATCTAATACATATCTAATTGTAAATTCATTCTATCGATCTAGATGACAAGAAAGTAGTCGATTATCGCATCGCTAATCAATAAAATTCAATTCAGTTGTAATATTGTCCGATAATTATAGGTGCGTTATCACATCTTTCGAAAATAACACGTGCGTTCGAATTTCATTCTTTCTGTCATTATCGGGCGTAAGAGAAGAATGAATGTTCTCTCCTTTAGAAGGCAAGAAATTACAGTTAAAATGAACTTGAAAGAGAGAATTTAATATTTCTTTGTCTGAATTTAATATCTCTTCCCGTGTTCATCGATTAGAATAAGATTTATTCATTTCTGTCCATGCGACAGATAATGTTAGGATTTATCGTCTAGTAATGTAACAATAAGTCCTAAAAAGGAAAAAAATGTTGCTCTACAGGCAAGAAGGGAAAAGTTCTTTGTTCTCAAACTCGTTTCGACCATTCCAAAGTTCGTGCTTCAAATGCGCGTGATTCATGGATGTTATCCTGAGAATAGTTTTAAAGCGTTGCACAGAAATTCTTGCCATATCCTTTTACGTTCGTTTGATAATAAGTATCATTTATCTATAATGTATTCATTATTTATTATAAAATAATGTTAAATAATACAAGATATTTTACATAAAAGGAACTGCTGCCAGATTATTTAAAAATATTCATTTTTTTATTTAGCAATTCAATCAATATCCACCAGTAGATCGACGCTAGAAACAATTTTTAAACAAATTATAATCACTGTAACTTTAACAACGGGATGAGATGTAATTGGCAAATTTATGGTTCTAGCATCAACAGATGATGGCAGATTTAAAGAATCTCGCTCTGGCTGGTGGAGGAGGATCTAGATACAGTGGGGATGAACAGGTACAGTTCATTCCAGGTGGAAGTCATCAGGTGACCATTAAATCGCCTCCACCTTCACTGCATTTGGAAAGTCTGAACAATGCTGTTCTTAGGTATGCTACATAATCGCTAATCATTACGCAAAAGATAGAACTCGAACAATTTTTTAAGCATAAATTCTTAGAAAGTTTCATTTGGATTTCAAATGACTTCGACTTCGATGTATCTAACAAAAAGTTTATATGTAGGAGGTGAAAAGGCAAGTCTACTTTAAATTCTGTCAATCGTTCGTACGGGCTTCCCTTAAAAAACGAAAATATAAGAACGAGTATGTCTTTTGGCGATTAAGCTTTCTCATAGTCTCGCATCGACACATTCTTTATAACTAATGTAAATAAGAGATAATGTAGTCGATACTGGTAGTTACGTAATAAACTACATCGTGTGCAAATCTTTGTACAAAAATGATTGGATAGCATGATTGCAAAGGTTACTCTCTTCTCGATGAACGTCTTTTTAATATCACGTTTCAAAGGTATCTTTTTAAGCAGTTTATATTGTAATACTGCTTCTCATTTGACATTTTCTGTGCTCAAAAATTATTTATTGTACTGAACCTTAGCAGAAGATCAATGTATAATGTATACGGATAATCGTCTGCACTTTCATTAAGGATTCAATGCTACAAATTGATGTTGAAGTTTTACATACATGTGTAGTACAATCAACTTTTGTTCATTTTTAGATCGAGATATTCTTAGATCCAACTTTGGTGATTAATTGCGTGCTTGAACCATTTTTAAATAGGTACCTAATAATAGGGAAGGATAATCGTAGATTTTAGTTTAGTTTGAGTTTATCTGTTTCTTTTCTATTCATATACACCAAACAGAATTTTATTGGATATATTAGATTGAGAATGTATAACAAAGACCATCGCGGTCATGGAGTGAACATCGAACACGCGAACTAATATATCCCAAATACGACTAAAACGGATCTCAAGGTCTTCCCATTGATCGCTTTAAGGCTTTCACAAAGCATCAATATAATTTGTCGTTCACAAAGTAAAACTGCGCAAAGTTTTTAAACTAAGGTTAGATACTTATTGTTAAATTATATGGGAAAAGTATTGGTACGTTTGACTTTTTCAGGTGGTCCTTCGCAAAAATACACATTGCATTCGAATTAAATGATGCGAAAATAAAAATATAAGCAAAAATCAACGAAGTCAGATTTTTGGTAATTATATTTAATGTATATTCATAAGTACACAAAATCGTTCGAATTTGTTTACGAAAATTTTACTGATTATCCCTTTGGTAACAGTACATACGATCGCGATACCGATTAATCCTTATTTTCGTTGAAACCTTAAAACTAGAATGAAATGAGCGATTAAATTACAGATGCGATGAACATCGTATGCTTAACATCGCGTAGCTTCTAAAATTCATTTTACACCAATGCAAGCCACGCTCGCAGGCATAGGATAAAAGACTTAGCCATGTTCTAACTTTACCGTAACCGGGCAAATATTTAAAGCGAGACAAAAAATGTAAAAAAAGAAGAAAACTAAAAATCTAACAATTATTAAAGTAGGACTAGAGTGAACTGTTCCTTGTGGTAGTTTGACTTAAATATCGCTTTCGTGAAAACGAAAACCAACAGTTATTTAATTTGTTGAATTAAAATATCTATTCCTCAAGCTATTTCAATTGAGCTGAATTATCTGAGGTACCCGAAATGCTCGAAATGTTTGAAATACGGGTAAAAGGGTCCTTTCTGGTTGCTGCAATATTTTCTTCTTTGTATTCCAGTGGCTCGCAAAATAATCTCCATTGCAATTGCAATGGTAGTGCGTCTAATGGTACCGCAGTTGCAATGTGTAGCAGTAGTATGTTCGCGAGAAAAGTACCAAACCATAGTCCAGGACAAGATGGCAAAAGGCCGGCAGTAACATTAACGCATTTACCGAAGAGGCCACCGGTTGACGTTGAGTTCAAGAATCTAGCGTACAGCGTATCCGAAGGCAGAAAAAGAGGTTGGTCTTCGAAAGAACGATACATTACGTAAAAAACATAACGAACGAGAACGATATGTATAAATATTTGTGCATAGAAGCACATTCGGTAGACACTTTGTTCAAAAATATGTACCTTAGAGGTGCAGTTGGACTAGGTTGTGAAGAGGCCACAGCTAGAGAATCTAGGCACTCGCGAAATCTGCGCTTTAATGAAATTTCTATATATTACCTTCACGAACAAGTAAATTTTACAAGATTTTAACTCCATTTTGTCAATGCAAAATATGAAATAAATCGTCAAAATATTGTACAAAAAAGGGGAGATAGGAAAATACGAAAAAATAAAGAAACAAGAAAAGATGATAAATCTTGTGGTGTTTTACGTTGCAGGATACAAAACAATTTTAAAATGCGTAAACGGTAAATTCCAATCGGGAGAACTGACCGCTATCATGGGTCCTTCAGGTGCTGGAAAAAGTACACTGATGAACGTTCTGGCAGGTTACAAGTGAGTTACGTTTCCAAACAATTTATATGATGTTAAGAGACAAAAAAATACAAGTTGAATAAAAAAAACATCACGGTATTCTATATTTTCAGAACATCTCACTTGAGTGGTTCTGTTTTGATAAACGGAAAGGACAGGAATCTGAGGAGATTTCGAAAGATGTCCTGTTACATAATGCAAGACGATCGTCTTTTACCTCATTTAACGGTCTATGAGACAATGACTGTTTCGGCTAATTTAAAATTAGGAAAAGACATCAGCGCGAGGGAAAAGAGAGTGGTGGTACGTTAATAAAACGAAACTCTGGAAACAAATGAAACGCAGAAACAGTAGCCGAATCACTTAAAATAATAATTTGAACGAAATAATGTTTAACGCAGATCGAAGAAATCATCGAAACGCTCGGCCTAAGCGACGCGAGCAATACACAAACCCACTGTCTTAGTGGAGGGCAGAGAAAAAGGCTATCGATCGCATTGGAACTTGTTAACAACCCTCCGGTGATGTTTTTTGATGAACCAACTTCTGGCTTGGACAGTTCGACTTGTTATCAATGTTTAAGTTTGCTCAAATCGTTAAGCAGAGGAGGTAATTGTGGCAACGAATTTCTTAAATATGAAATCATCACTATCTCATAGTTAGTAATGCTGTCTACTGTTTGATAAATGTTTTTATTTCTGCGATATCTTAGGAAGGACTATTATATGTACGATACATCAACCAAGTGCTCGATTATTTGAAATGTTCGATCATTTGTACCTTTTGGCCGAGGGCCAGTGTATATATCAAGGAAACGTTGGTGGCCTGGTACCTTTTTTATCGTCAATGGGCTTGGAATGTCCTAGTTATCATAATCCAGCGGATTACGGTAGGTGCAATTATTTAGTTAAAGACTTGAATAACATTCAAATTTCATTAAAAAAAGGAAAAACAATTTCGTTTAGTTATGGAAGTGGCATGTGGAGAACACGGAGAATGCGTGCACAAATTAGTCATGGCAGTAAATAACGGTAGATGTGCTAATTATCAGCAACATCAAGCTACGATAAATGCAGTGCAAACTGTATCGAATGATATCGCAAAAGAATCACCGCAACAAGAAACAAAATCTGAATCTGCTTTAATACCAAACGGTGTGACAAAGCAACCGAATGGCGGGACAGTAATCAACATACCAATTTCTTGTACGACTTCTTTGTTGGACAGTGCGGAGAGTATAGAACAAAAAGTTGGCTTTCCAACGAATAGTTGTACCCAATTTTGGATCCTTCTTAAAAGAATATTCTTGTCGCAAATAAGAGACATGGTTAGTATACTTGCACACAAACTTGCTCAATAGTAATATTTCGCTTGCTTAACGATATTTTATCATTTTTATCGTAGACATTAACGAGAGTAAGGCTGATTTCCCATATAATCGTTGGATTCCTCATTGGTGCAATTTATTACGACATCGGCAATGAGGCCTCAAAGGTAATGAGCAATGCCGGTTGCGTCTTCTTTACGGTGATGTTTCTCATGTTCACTGCTATGATGCCTACGATTCTTACGTGTAAGTGAACTACACGATAAATACTTAAGCCTTCTCTTTCTATACGTATTAACAACGTTTTTTGATATAGTTCCGACAGAAATGGCTGTATTCGTGAGAGAACATTTAAATTACTGGTATTCTGTGAAAGCTTATTATCTTGCGAGAACTTTAGCCGATGTACCCTTTCAAGTAAGTACATATAAGACTTTTTATTTCAACACTTATGTTTTCAATGAACACTCATTTCAATTAATGTGTTTGTTATTTTTATTGTAGATAGTGTATTCTATAGCATACGTCATTATCGTATACTTCATGACGTCGCAACCATTGGAAACAAATAGATTCATGATGTATTTAACTATATGTATATTAACAGCGTTAGTTTCGCAATCCATCGGTTTAGTAATAGGTGCAGCGATGAGTGTAGAGGTACTGTTTTATATTCTAATCTATAAAATTTGTTTTTGTGTTATTTAGTGTCATCTCTCGGGCCTTAATGAAACGACAAATTTTGTCCTTCTTGCAGAGCGGAGTATTTATTGGCCCTGTATCGTCAGTGCCCATCATTCTGTTCTCCGGTTTCTTCGTTAATTTTGATGCCATTCCAAAATATCTCAAGTTTCTTTCATACGTGAGTTATGTCAGGTACAGCTTTGAAGGTGCCATGATTTCTGTATATGGTTATAATCGTGCTAAGCTCAAGTGTTCTGACGCTTACTGCCACTTCAAGAGCCCGACGAAGTTCCTGGAAGAAATGTCGATGCAAAACGCTGTCTTCTGGCTAGACGCCGTTGCATTGGCAGGTTTTTTGCTTACCTTGAGAGTGATCGCCTACTTTGTACTGAGACTGAAGTTACGATCTCTTCGTTAAAACACACAGTGGCCGAATATAATCGATGATCACTTGGTCGTCATCATGTTAGGAATATTCATTTTACCTTAATCTAGCCCGAACGCGAGAGCTGACAAGTCTTCTTCGGAAATTCGCGGTTACGATTCTAAATTTCGATTCTTTCTCTGAAAATAGAAATACCCGGACATTTATGTATCAAAATAACATAACATAGGTACATGCCTGAAAAAAGCGCGATGAAATATTTTCTTTTTCATTTGTCGTCAACTATTAAGATTTTCTACTTTCTACTTACTGGAATTCATCATCTCATTTACACGCTCATGTTGCAAATGAGAAAATCGCCTTAAAACGTTCTATTATGAAGGACGTACAGTGCTTCATTACCTCGAGTTTTTTTGAAAGAACCGAAGTTTAAAAGGAAGTCTTCATTCTCAATAACACATTTCCAATATCAATTGCAATTAATGTAATTTCTGCCATGTAAATACAAATTGTAAATGTTGAAGAAAACATTCATATTTCATGCAAACTCAAAGAGATACGTATGTTGTTTCATACGATCAAGTGAGATGACTAACAATAGTAGACACAAACGAATGGTACGCATAAAAGAACACAGTTTAGGCATTTTGGACACAATAGAGTGCGCCAGAATTACATTGAAATTGTAAATCATCGATAATAGACCGAAAAGAGATTACTGTTGGTACTATACATTCTCAATCGAAGTGCAAACATTTATAGCCAATTATTACAAACTCGCCAGGAGCCTTAGGCCCATTCAAGACTCATGGTCCCTCCAACGAGCGCGTGTGCACCACGCGACAGCATAGACTTTTTTTGATAGATAAGCAATAGAATTTACAAATCACGAAAATTAGAACGGATTCTTTATTGTTCTTATAGATATTTACGTCACTACATTCACTTACGATTAGTCTATGCGGGAGGTACCTCGAAGATATACCATTGATGATAAACGACCACTAATCGTTTAAACCTAATGGACAAACAGAAGTTTTAGCCGAAAACATTGAAGTACCAAAAATTAGTTTACATATGTATGTCCAATACTCGGGTATATCGGCGAGATACCTATAAACACATATTTGTACTAAATGATTTCTTACGAGATCGCGAGCAATCCTTATCCATATTGTCATTCCATTTATAAATAATTCAATAATTATAACGTTTAAGCGATAAAGAAAAAATGATAAAACATATACTGTAAAAAGCTCACACCTGACCAATCACTAGCTGCCTGTGCGTTTGCTTCTAAGTCTGGAATGCTGAACATTGTTATATTTATTACGATATAGTCGTTTAATTAACGAGGTGAAGGGAGTATATTATTAAAAAAAAAAGAAAGAAAAGAAAAAATTAGAATTAAAAATGAAAAAAAAACAAATTAGGCATGTGAGTATGACTTTAACAGGATTATTTCGGTTTTTGGAACTTTTACAAGAATTTTGTTCACGGCCTATGCATTGTTCTTATCGCTACGGGTTCATTTACTCAAGGACTGAAAAAGAAAAAACGGAAGGACAAAACAAAAAATTTATAGACTTTTTTTGACTTACTTAAATTAGATCTCATTTCATGGCGTTTCGTAATATGTATGTAGTTATGTCATAATCATAATATATAATCATACGGTTGGGGTCAGAATAATCTTACTCTCTTATAGATATTTGATGAGTTTCTCAATTCTGGGAAGAAATAATATATGTAGATTAAAGTATTATCATATAAATATTTTTATATTTCAATATCAAATATAAATCTGACATACTGTTAGTACTTTTGGTTTAAAGCAAACTTATTATCGTATTTTATCTTTATGGTAGAGGCGAATTATATTAATTGTATTCCAATGTATATTTATTACCTTTAATGTAATTGCAACATAATTATGACAGTACTTATTACAGGCATTCTATATGTTTAAAATCTTTCCAGGAAGTTGTTCTTTACTCTTAGACAAGTTGTTTTCGATGTAATATCATTCAAGATATCAATCTATTTCTCTTTATTGAAATTTAAGAATTAATTCGATCATAAATTATCAGACTGTTTATTGAAGGATAAACCGGTGTTAAATGGTGACTTTGCATACAGCTAACACAGTATGCAAAGAAACAATTTGTGAATCATGAAGTAAGGATAGAGACAGGAGTAGGCCAAAAATTTTCTTATTCTTAGATTTGCTGTATAATTATCATTTATATTTCTACTTATTGTTATATGTAAATAAGCAAATTAACCAAACATATAATCAAGAGACAACGACGCACTGCAGTATACATAGTATGTATCTATGTGCGAATATTTTGTTATTATTTCAATTTTACCATGGTAAAACAATTAATAATAAACATTATACCATAATCAAATTGTCAAGGTTTAAAATCGACATTACCATAAATTTGGATATCATATGATCATTTATATTTCATTCCAAATGCATTCTAGTAATAATAATATGGAATGTCTGTGATTCAGTATCGACAAACATTGTTTGGTGTTTAAAGACAAGCTCTGTGAGATGTACATATAAAATGGTATAAATGTAAGGATTAATAAACATGAAGTAATAGGACATCGAAATTGAATAGATACAATAAGATAACAGTTATGTTTCCATGTATACTATTATCACGTTTTGAAAATAAATGGTGGAATATCTGTTTAGACCTTGGTTCGCATTTATAACATAACAAAAGTAAAATATTCAAAAACCAAAATAAACTATTTAATTCTACCATACTATAGTCAGCTCTATATTCTTAGTAGTTTTGCTCATAAAAATATATACCAACATATTATGCAGAACCAAGGTTTAAGCATACGTAATATCGGTACGATGAATTGAAACTGGATAAAATTCATATTCGTTTACCATTCATTCTTATTATCGGTTCATTGTTTCTTATGACACAAGTTATTGATTATTTTTTCTATGTATAATGCTGCGTAATTGCATTCGCGATTGAATGAATTATTAACAGATGTAAAGATGGTAAAATGTTAGGTTTAGTGGTTTACACGATCAAAATGTTAGGTTTACACGAATCCGCGCGTATTGTGTTCAAGGCTCGCGAGAATTGAGACTGTAATAACGAACAAGCAAATTTTTAATTGCACGTGACCATCTTGCGAGCAGAACTCTCAAACTGCTGTTAAAGAACTTTAATAGCATAATATCACGTTTGCATATACATAATGTAGATACGCAGCATAAAAAAATTAATTAAGACGTTCTCGCTTTTAGGACACATATTCCACACGTACAATGTACAATGTATGTATATTGCCCGACCATGTATCGCATACAATTCATGACACTTTTTTCAAGTATTGTAATTTTATATAAACAAGAAAGTATACGTGTGTAAGGCTGTGCGTTTGTGTGTGCGATATCGAAAACAAATAAAAATATGTGTATAAAAAAGAGAAACGATATGTACACGCGGGAAGGAGGATATTACAAATCCTTGCGAAATAAAATTTCCAATATAATATTTCGTGTTTTGAGCAAAGAATGACACGTTTATACTAAAGCACAAATGAATAAAAACATCTGTATAATGTGTAAAAACACAACGATGTTACCTTTATTCAAAATGTAATTGTACTGGATATCGATAACGGATCTATCTAGTGCGCTTGAAATATAGAATTCGAAATTGTAACCGAAAGAATTCGTCAGAAGCACGTGGTGCATAAGCGACCAATCTAATGGAGGAATAGAATTATTTTAAGCTTGCTTTTAGCAATGCTGCCAAAGTAAAGCGTCTTTAAGTTTTTCATTTGTTACAATTTAAGATTAGAATGCTGTAAAATATGAAAATTAATTATTTCACTAGAGCATGTCAAAATTGTAACGTTAATTCTTTTCTACAAATGTTCTATGTTTTTTATCACATAATAAGTATTTCGAATATTATTGAATATATATATTCTCAAATTCTATTAGAAATTGCGTAATTAAGTTGGTAAGTGCAGTTTATAGAATTCGTTGTGAAAGTCACAGTTCACTGTGCAACAACGCATCAGAGTTTCAAAAAGTTTGAAAATTTAAAGTCATGGAGAAACCTATAGTTCGTGCAAGGGTAGTGAAGGTTCTCGGCAGAACTGGATCCCAAGGACAATGTACTCAAGTCAAAGTTGAATTTTTGAACGAACAAAATCGGCAGTTAATCAGAAATGTGAAGGGTCCTGTACGAGAAGGAGACATTCTAACACTCTTAGAGTCCGAAAGAGAAGCTAGACGGCTACGTTAATGTATACACTTTCTCCTCAAAAACTGAACAAAAGATATACCGGATTTCTCCAGGTATTCATATCCGTCCCCTCGTTTACCTAATACAAATTTACATCTAAGAGGGGTTTCAAGCAACGTTCAGTAATTTTTTTAAAATTATTAAAGTCAATACTGCAAAAGTAAATCGTTAACTGAATACTCATTTCCTAGGTATTATGAACAGAAGCTTATTGATATTTGTTTTAAAACTACAATCGAATTCCTATTTTCTTATATGTATACCTATATCTTTAACGAAAAAGCTACATTCACGCATACCATTGATGGAAACAGCATGTAAGTACTATCATTGTTCCAGCGTAATTAAAACATATTAAAATTTAAGAAATGAACTGCGTTTATTATTATATCCTGCGAAACAACATCTAATGTAATTTACATTTTTATCCTCAACCTGTTGTAATTTTATTTTAACCTGAACAAAAATGTAAGAAAAAAGGGAAACATTATATATCTGGAAACATTGTAAATACATATTTCTAAGAACGAAATCAGAAACTACTTGTATTTCTATTCTTTTTTTCGTCTTTTTTTCTACCAACGAACTTTCTCGTCGGTGTTCACATAGATTATTTATAGATGTCGCGTCCATCAGGCAATACAAAAAAGATTTTACTTTAGAAGTAGAAATAATTATTCCGTCATTTCATTTTGGCGAAGATTATAAACGTATTCATATAACAAATAAAATAAAAATATATTGTAACATTTTATTTTTATGATTTTGTACTTATTTAATACTTATCTGGGTTATTTTTACATATAACCTGTAGTAAACGTAGTAATATCGACTTCCGGTGGCAGCACTATCAATCCACCTAGGCAACCGTTGGACTTCTTCATTTCAGTTTAGCTTGAACTATCGTGGTAAAAGGTCGTTTTGCTCTTGTTCAATAATTCTTGTGTCTTTCAAGGGTTGATTTTATTTCTTTTTAATCATAATAGTTCGTTTTTCATCATCCTTTTCACCTTTTTTTATTTTTGTTTCAATTTGTAGTATTGTGTTCAAGCTAGACTCCGTGTAGTCGCGTCGTTCTATATGTTAGTGTTAATTTTTCGTGCCCACCGCGTGTTTCGTGTGGTGCAGTTTGGTTTCATTGTGACTCCCGAACGATCGTAAGTCCCCTTTTCATACTTCACTTCCTTCTATTTACACGTCTGTAAGGTGAAAATTGTATACTTTTTGAAAGTAAGGCAAAACGGAAATCGCCGCCATCTTCCCTGTTGCTTTGACGCAGTCAAATCTAACAGGGCTTTTGGCAGTTATTTCTGAAGCGTTACGATCACAAAGATACAATTTGTGCTGCACTTGGTAATAATCGAATTCTCTGAAATTCAAAGATTACCATGTTGTGCACCGCCATTACACGACCCGTTTTATGCGGTGATTCGGCAGATATATAGTCTGCTGTTCCTCAACAGCCTCTTTATTTTTAATACAATTCTTAGTAATTGGGCTGGAGGGATCACACGTGTAAAATCGGTAACCCATTAGGGATCTTTGCTTATTGTAAATGAGCAGAAGCAAAAGAAACATTAATATCTCTGCAACGCAGAGAAACGCAGTTTCCTAGCTTTGTCTCGTCTACAAAATTTGCGTGTGAATGGAATAGCAACACAATTGTTTCTATTTCATTTACGATTCTACCTTTTCCTGTATCCTCGAGACGACGAATCGGGCGTGGTGTGCAACGTAATTAAACTAGCACAATCTCTCATGTTATGGAGATTTCTTATATAGTTTCGCATCGTTCTACCGTTATCGTTGGCTCTTCTTTTATTAAGAAGTATGCCATTAAATAACATATAAATTACGCGATTATACACATCTATCTCCTACCTATCTAGTTTATTAGCTAGGGACATTAGGGATTAGCTCAATTTTTAGATTTTAGATAGGGTTTAGTATAAGTTTTAGTTAAGAGATAGCTTTAAAAGAGTTTAGAGGATGGTTAGCACCTCTACCTCTTTTTCGGGTAGGTCCACTTTTTTGTAAACCGTTCATTCTAATTGGAATAAACGGTTAATAGACTGCGATGATGTTTACCGCAGGTTATCGAGTTTTTCTGCAAAGGAAGGGTGGAAGGGTCCGTTGGAGTTAGGGCGAGTCACTATTTGCAGCAACCTCCTCGTGGTGTGACTTGGGAAATTTGTATTACTATATAAGTAAATCAAATTTGCTAATGGCTGCAACGTTTTGGCATTTTTTCGTGGCCTAACTACATGAAATAAAAGTCACTAAGAATAAACATTTGTAATATATAATTTTGTGTATACTTTTTATCCTCAAATAATTACATTATTATGTCCTAAGTTTTCGTGTAAGTATGTATAAGTAATATTCATAATTATTATAATTCATTATAATAATTATTATAATTCTTATAAATAATTTACATACCTCTCCCTAATCCATGCAGCGACGATAGATTTTGACCGATTGAATTCGCGTTCAGCAAAAGAAGTTGTGATAGTTTGGCGATATTAATGACTTCCATATTAAAGGATCGAATGAATGTTATAAATAAAATAGACGGGATGATAAGTACCTACGGTGAATGTAACGGAGATTCAGAAAGGGGAAAAATAAGTATCGAAGTTTGGAATTCCATAATCTTATCGGTGGCCAATCCGCTGATCGAATTTTAGGATGGAGAAATACTAATTGTTGATCAGACGACTACACAATCAAAACGTGCATCAGGTAGTCAACTATCTATTGGGATGGTGTATGGAAAGTCGTACTGTGTACTGGTAACGTTAAAATTGTTATATATATATCTTTTTTGTGTTTTTCTATTTCTTGTAACCTTAACGATTTGTGTGAAATCTACATACATTGGTAAGTATCGACAAGGATATATTATAGGGATACATACATATATGGAAAATTAGGTATATAGACAAGACCGAAAACAAGTGAATACATACTTTGTTAAACATAACCTCGAGTTTTTACGATTGAGAAATAATACATGTAATGTGTGGTATTGTAACTACTAAGTAAATATTTAATTCTTTCTTTGCCTTATTTGAATTAAAACATTTGATTATGTTTTATTAAGCCTTCTTGGAAGGCTTAGAATAATTTATATGCTTCTGAGCGTTGTTCTATTCAATTCAGTCAGGAACAATTGAGCGAAATACAGAATGGAAATTTCCCATTAATAGGATTTAATTAAATTTATTCATCATTTTTTCGCTACGCTTAAATCGTTTTCACAAATCTGATAATGTATACATATGACCTTATGACAATAGCTTTTTAGACGCTTTTGTTTATTAAAAGTTAGTTTTAGGTAACGTTTATTTTTCGCTTTATGACGATGATGATTTTAGTAAAACATTCAAACTCAAATTTTAATATTTCTGTGCAGTTATACGTAAATTTCATGAAATCCTTATTATATAAAAACCAGTACTAAAAAAAATGGTAGAATATATATTACTATAACTATCATTTTTGTCTTTCCTGCTTCCTAATATGATGTACTTGATAATTTTGGTAATTTATAAATGTTAATACATTTATCTCATTTTACCGTACATTATTTTTTTCTTGTATTGGTCCTAATTGATTACCTTGCATTACAATTTTATATAAGATTTTGTGCGTATTAAACTTGTTCGATTTAACAACTTATTTTTGCTCTTTTAGAAAATTGAGTTGTTACGTTGATATCAATATAAATCTACCCACAAAGATAAAAAGAATTTAATGCTGGTGAAAAGTGGAAAACAGAATAGACACATCAATTTAGTTATCGATGAAAATAATCGGTGAGTTTCTACTTAATAAAAACTACTATCAACGTTCTTCAGAAATGATCTCGCAAGCTTCTAATAAATGTTTTTGTTTGACTTAATAATTGCATACTAAGTCTTAAAATATAAGTAATTACAAAAGTTGTGTCATTAACGCATTATTCATATTATATATTTTTTTAATACTGATATTATTTTTGAGAAGTATAAGATTGATACGCACGTATGCATACATATATACATACATATACGAAATGAAAGGATACGCAGTGTTGAGTGTGTAAATCGCAATGTTTTCGTCATTGTCACGTCACTGAATCTCAAGACGTGTTCGTGATTAAAATTTTAAGACGTTTCGTCAAGTTTTTTCTATTCTTCGAGGTCTCAAACTTCTGACGTGATAATATATCATTGACAATAAAATAATGTTCCAAAAATCACAATGTACCAGTATATATCTCTTATTCCTTTCGCATATTCTTTAATATAAGTTCAAAAGTTCTTAATATGTATATGTGTACATATCTCCTTTCAAATATGTACATAAATATACATGTTTATGCTTTAATATATAATTAACATCGAAGCATTATTTTTATACCGCTTATTACACTTATTAAAGTAAGGAATGTGTTTTTATTCATCATTAAAATAAAGAATTATTCTTGTAATTTTTACAATATATTATTTCACGGAAACAGAATAAATCAATATCAAATGCTTTCAAATGTGACACATAATTATTTACATCCTTATCGTAGCTACTCAACATAAATGAACGCTTGGACATTGATCTTCTGGTTGTGTAAGCAGTCTTTATTCTGGTTAGATTCATAGAACATCGTGCGATAATATTGTCCACAGTAGATACGTATAACAGAATATACATTTTCCTAGTACACTACATATATTTTGGCAATAAATTTCAGCACATGCAAAATTTTTACTATTGTATAAGTTTGTCCAAGAAGGCAGTAAAAAGCAATCAGTCTTTTAAGACTAATTTAAAAGATACAAACAGTAGCAACTTACGCGCTTTAAACTTATTTTGATGTAAATTATTTATATCGTAATATTTATTGCAATGATATTTGTTAGGAAAAATTGTTGTATAACATGCTATTAACAGATTCTAGTAACTGTTTTTTATATTATTTTTTTTAGAATCTCCTCACTTGTTTTCTTTAAGTGTGTCATCAGTTTCTTCCGAGTATAGTTATACTAGCAACATTTATTACATGCCGCATATCAAATGTATGGTTATAAGTGTACTAAATGCATCATATTTATGACTTTGAATTTATGTTTATGCATTTATCAACTGTATTGTATCACTTATCGAGTCGCGGAATATGGGATGACTATGTGCACGTACCCAACCAGTTCCTTCTACACACATGCATAGAGAATGATAAAATTTCGTTCGTCGTCAATATAACTTTACAAGATATATATAAAAGAAGATGTAAAAAAGATCGAATGTTTATTATTAAGAACGCTATTACAAAATTTGTTTCGTGCCATCAATAAAATAGACATTGATACTGAAAGCGTAAAATACATTATTTTAATATATGATGATTCTAGGAGAAATTCTCCATCGTTTAATTAAGTCACTAATGTTAATAACATTAGTAATCTGTTAATTTATTATTAACAACAATGTTAATCACCTACGTATTGTGCACAATTCATCTGTATGCTAGTAAAAGAAAATATTAATCTAGTCAAATGATGTTTGCATACAGGTATTGGCATATGAGCATGTATTCGACAAAGTAATTTATATTATTTTTAATTAAATTCTATAATCAAAAGAAGCATTGTTTTACATTGCTTTGTAAGTAATCTGATATAATTTTGTAAACCTCGTCCCTGACGAAGGTATACGATCAATGAATCTTGTTACTTTCATAACGAACTACATGTTTTTTCCGTTTTTAAATTCAATACATTACATGATAGGATGACGCTGGCGGAACGTGACGTGAAACTTCAGATTCCAAAGCATTGTTTTTTCAATGATTAGCTTCAATCTATTCGTTTTAAAAAAAATGCGGGGATAAATGCAGATAATAGATAAGTTCAATATATCATAACACAAAATTCGTAACTTATCGGAATGATGATCTTTGGTAATTTATAATCGATATCGATTTTCTTTATACATGAATGAATAGGTATTACCAGTTGCATAAAAGAATATTTTAAAACTTTCTCATTTCTGTTATTTTGCTATTATTTATTTTATTTTTACATAATCTTCTCTTTAGGGTTTGGACAAATTTCCAGTTTTACATTAGGGTTATGTTCTCTAATTCTTTAATACTTCCTTTCAATCTTTCACTGTTTTCTATTATCTTGACTTATTAGGAGGCAGTATTTAACTCGTTTCTTTACAATCACTAGAACCTTTAAATATTGTAATAATGTTACTGCTTCTTTGTGGATGTGCCTATATATGTCTCTTTTATAAAAATTCATAACGCGATCAAAATAATTGACGTTTAATAAGTCTATCGACTAATTAGAAGAATAGCAGGAAGAAATTGAAGTATAGAAGTAATTCGAAATAGGTTAAATAGTCGTAGGCGGCTAAGTACTAAAGGAATGATTACCGAAGACTACAACTAAAAAGATGTGTACGATCTCGACTTTGATCACATTAACTCTTCGTTCCCCCTATCATAATCCTTTGTTGCGTCCTTAAAAAGACAGAAGTGGTGAGGGAAGGGGAGTGAGTAAGAGAGAAATGGAAGAGAAACAGAGTGAGAAAGAACATTCAGCAAAGCAACGACGGTCAATGGTGATGGCCGCGGTGCAGCTAAATGGTGGAGTCAGCCAGTCCGTCTCGAAACACCGAGGTTTAAACACCGTGAAGAGAGCATCTGGTGGATTTTGTCTTGATTCCGCTGTTGATCTATCGTTTTATTATTATAATCGTGCAATTCGGAAAACGTTTATCATAGTTACGTATACGTGTGATCGTAAAAATTGCGAGTGAGTGTTTTATTTTTAATCGTTCGAACGATATTGCCGTGTGTTACGCGGACGTGGGACACAGAAATTGAGATGCATTTACTTCTGACACAAGGATAAAATCGACGGTCTACGCAGTTATTATTTCTAAGTCATGGTCGTCTCTTTTTGACCGACTTCTCATGCGTCACTACTTGAATAATGTAAGAACGCGCGTTATTTGAAATCTGAACTTGAATTGTTTCAATTCTTTATTTTCTTTAGAATATTTAATCAGTTTTAAATTCAGCAAGTGATGTGTTGTTGCCAAATCGAGTGTAATAGGTAGAATTATGCTATTTGAAGAATTGCTTAAATTAAGTATTTTGTCATTCTAAATTAACATAAACAATGCCGGTATCATTTGCACGTTTTTATACAAAAGATTTTTGAAGCACATGCTCTACGTGCCAAAGAAACAACTATATTTCAATACGAAAATAAATATTTATAAATTACAATAAATCCATAATGAAGTTTCTTCTTAAATGTATCTAATTAAGAAAAATTTGTCATATTTATTTTGTGATAAAGAAAGGATAACATTTGATTTTAAATGTCCTACTAGATAAATGACTTAAGATTGAAAACAAATAATTTTTCAGGCGATGAGAGAATTTGTATGCATATCCAATAACGAAAACGTAATACTGCGGAAAGGTCGGTTCATTTGAACGAATATCGACCATAACAAGAGAAACAGCTACCTAAATTTCATTTCAAAGCCAAGATAAGAAATTAAAAAAGATTACAATATAAAATGAAGCTTGAGGGCAATTGTTCACACGAAGATAACACCAATGAAATTTTATTACAACCTAGGAATGGTTCGGGTATTCGTCTACAACTTGTACCAACACAACCCAAAACGATTACGCATCTACCGAAAAGACCGCCCGTTGAACTAGCATTCGCAGATTTAACATACAGGGTACGAGAAGGCAGCAAAAATAGTAAGTATGCTAACTTTTTCTGTAAATACTATTTGCAGCTAAGTCAAGTAGCGAAGGTCATTGGACTCATGTTCTGTACAATAAAAAATGAGTTACAGTTATGAGTTATAGTATTGTACAAGAATCAAAATCCTTTCATACATTAAAAGAACATAAAAAATTATTTCGTTATTTGCTCCCTTTTGGTCAAATTTATACAGTTAAACTGGTTCTTGATGATACTAGTCATAAAGAGAACGTAAATATTATTTGCGTGAAAGTGCCGTTTACACAATTCAGTACTTGTATCTGGGACTTTATAAGTATAATATTTTCAAATAGTAGGATTAATTAACTAAATAACAAAATGTTCAATATTTGACTTTATAAAAGCAAAAATAATTAGCTGAGGATTAAAACCATTCTTTTTGTTGTCATCGTGTAGATATTTCCTCTTAAAGAAAAACTTTCTACGTTATGCGATTTGTAGAGCGTAGTTGACTAAAGTGAAGGAATTAGTAAGTGAAATTTTATAAGAGACCGGTTACAGTGTAAGGTTTTAATCACGATTTCCGAAGTACATCGTATATAGATATATGTATATTTATTATTCGAAAAGAGATAGTTATTGACATCTTTTTAAATATTTCAATCAGGTCGACACAATTTTTAGCGTGAATTATACTTATTTTTAATCGAGTATTTTTAGCAGTCCGGCACTAGCAGAAACAATAGTATAATAAGGAAAACGAATAATGTGGGTGATAATAATTCCAAAAACTAAGTCTTTGTTTCCATTTATCATCAGTTTATACTCCAATCAGTTTAGTGTTCCAACTACAGCAGTTGTGTGATAAAACTCCGTTTCATTTGTCGGGTTAGCATTTTCATTTTGTTTCAATTAATATTTCTTTTCTAGAAATTTTCTTTCTTTTAATTTTATGATTGTATTTTGCAATCGAATGAGCAGTGAAATGTGATTAAAAAATGTTTGTTGTTATTTACTTGGTTAAATTATATTCCAGACTCACATTTTATAATTTATTAATTATGTTTTGGTTATAGTTAATACAAATGTATCCGTAAATATGATGTAAGCCGGAAGCAATCCTAAGATAAAAGGCAAGGATTATAATAAATAATATAAATATTCCCAAAAACTTCCCTCTTTTCCCTAATTAATAATTCATGAGCCACCATACATTGCGATGGCTTGTTTGCGTGTCAATGTGCAGGGATTTATAATAATACTCCAGCAATTATTTCATCATAATATGTACACAAATCTTATAAATAGGATAATAAAACGTTACGGATATTTAAAGAGTATGGACATCCTGTCATGTGTCTTAAATAAGCACGAAGGCTGTTTTTGTTTCAAGCCAAAGTTCATTCTCGTAATTGTATTTTTTTCACACTGCTTGTTAGCTATGTAGTTTCGTATGTGACATGCATCTGCACACGCATACACCTGCAAGTGGAGCGATCAGGGCAATATGACCGCTTGCAGAAAGTGAATGTATATAGCAATATTTTTGCAACCCACATTTTGCGTAACTAGGAACAGCCTGTTTGAAATTGACTTTCTTTAATATCCAAAAAATTATTGTCGCGATTACTGAAATTGGCGATGACATTGTACAAATTTATTAATTAATATAAATGAATTACTATTTGCAAGAGAAATGTTTATACGTTGATGGAAAATCAAGGTCTCAAATGCGTTTGCCATTTTAATTTTTTATTGCGTTCAGATGCACTGCTTGTATAAAAGTCTAATATTCTGACTTAAGAAACTGCTTGATAAAGGTTAAAAGATGATTTCGTCATACATTGTACTGCTATGTGAAAATATGCGTTATTAGTATTTATTCAAGTAGAAAGCTTGATAATTTATTTAGAGTTGTTATTACTAAAAACGGAATTCGCGTACTTTATTTTGTTTTTTTCACATAACGTCGTCAAATGTAATATCCAACTTCATAAATACTCTTCATATTTTTCAATACTTTCATACTCCAATTTCATAATACTGTTAGGTATACAAAACATCCACTATCATGCAATCATCGCATGGGTAGGAACCTATGATGTATTGTGTGATATAACAATAATGTCATAGTATGTATTAGTTTTAGCTTATCACGTACTTCATTAATTTTTCCTTCTCGCCTACAAAATGAGGTTGGTTTACAAAAATTAATTCACATTCATCCACACATACATTATATGTATATATAATATAGTGGGTAATAGTAATATAACGCATTAGAATATAATAATGATAAATTATACGTAATTGAAAATATATCGTAGACTATTTTGAAAACGTAATTATTTTGAAGAGAAATGCAATAGCACAAATTGACTACAAGCAGAATGATATTCTTACAATTAGGATAGTCTAACTATGAAGGCTAAAGTCCTCAGCTTACGATGAATGACAAAACAAGTTTTGCGATATAAACTACCGAACGAGAAAAAATAATGGATTATGCAAAGAATGATATCCCGTCATTAGTTCCCTTGATAATTATATAGATTAGGAGACACCTCATCGATTTCAGTAATTTTTAGATATGTTAGCAAAGTTAACATTCTGAGCACTTTCACTTTAACACATAGCCGCTGCGCCATTCGGCTTTAATTTTCGACATAGTCATAAAAATATTTTTAATACTTTTACTTCAGTGTGGATTAATTAATCTTTAGATGTAAAGACAATCTTAAAATCCGTCAGTGGAAGACTACGATCTGGAGAACTGACGGCTATTATGGGGCCTTCCGGTGCAGGAAAGTCTACTCTTTTAAACATCCTGACCGGATATAAGTGAGTTGTTTTCCTTTCGTTCTTCGAAAATTTTCTTCGTTTATAAATACGATAGAGATACAGTTTTTAAATAATATCAAAATCTATCAACAAAGCTGTCAAAATTACAAACAATTAAAGTTCACTTTCGTTGGCATATACTTGAGAGAGGCAATACTAGTTAATATGTACGTAATTCGTAAACTCCAACCGTAGGCCAATTAAATCTAACGATCAGGTGGCGAATGAGATTCAACTATTATTTATTATGCCGTCTTGTATCACGACACTTGCCTGAATTATAGATACAAAAAGCACCTCGATAACTTACGAATGATAATAAAGTTTGTAATCGCTCCTATTTAATTTATTCTAATAACTATGAATATTTTTTCGTCATTCGGGTTCTTAGCGTAAGCGATATTATACATATGAGATATTCAAAATCAAAATATCAAATAGATATTCAATATCAAAATATTTTGGATGTTTATTTAGATCAACAGGTACCGAAGGAAGCATCACAATGAATGGCCATGAAAGGAATTTTAGTGCCTTTAGAAAATTATCATGCTACATTATGCAAGATAATCAACTTCATGCGAATTTAACTGTAGCTGAAGCTATGAAAGTCGCTTCGAACCTTAAACTTGGGTCACATGTAAGCCAAGCAGAAAAGGAAGAAGTGGTATGTTCGTTAAATATTTTGTCTATAGATAACAAGAGAATTACTGCTGCTATATTACTGAATGGAGGATTGAGAATGAATGTTGAATTTCCTGATGATACCATTCATTTGTATTTATTAGATTCAAGAAATTCTAGAAACACTTGGTCTATCCGAACATCGTCGAACTATGACTTCGAATTTGAGCGGTGGACAAAAAAAACGGCTTTCTATTGCGCTTGAATTAGTCAATAATCCTCCGATAATGTTTTTCGACGAACCTACTAGGTAAGGAAATCTTATTGTATCTAATATATTGTACAATGTGATTTAAAAGGATAAAGAATCTGGTTTAAAATGGAGGTGTGTTTTTGAAATGTTGATCTATTCGGATGCGAATACGTATGTGCCATACCAGAAAGAGATATGCTTTTTCACCTGCAAATAGCTTCACTTTCACCATCATCAATACCAGAGAATCCTCGTTGCTCTTTATATAACGTTTAAATAAAAGCATGGTCAGTGTCAGGGAATTACCTTCGCAAATTTTTAGAGATTTTTCTATGAATTTCGTTGTCTTATTTGTAATTTTCATTTTTTCGTTTTCTTAACATTCTAAAATGTATTAAGACTCATTATAATTTACTAATGTTTAACGATTACATGCACAAATGTGACGCATTAAAAAAAAGATAAAAATATATAAGCGAATTTCATTAAATGACAAAACGAAAGGATGAAGTAAGAGAAAGTACGCAAATAACAAGTTTTTAAAACTTTTTACTTTCTCGCTTTCACTGACGTCGCATATACCATTCTTTTGTACACGCTATATTTGTAACTGTCAGTCGCTTTTATTATTTATATTTGCTGAACAATATTGCTTCTATGAAAACACACTCTGATCTATGAAATCATTTCAACAAATTCTTTAGTATGCAATTAATTAAAACTTAAAAAAAAACTTAAACCGACGTTTAACCGGTTCTTGAAGGTCTACCGGAATTCTTTTCCCTGTGATTAAGTCGGAAGAAAAAAGTGATCAATTCAAGATCGTTCATGTATATAAATGTTCTAAAATCCAATAAAAAACTATTCGAATCCTTTTTTTAGAAATATTCGAAATATTGCTTGATAATAAGTGTCATATGTTTTATCAATTTACAGTGGTTTGGACTCTTCATCTTGTTTTCAATGCATTTCGCTCTTAAAAACCTTAGCTCGAGGAGGAAGAACAATAATATGTACCATCCATCAGCCCAGCGCTAGGCTATTCGAAATGTTTGACTCTCTATACACATTAGCCGAAGGACAATGTGTATATCAGGGATCTACGTCGCAGTTAGTGCCATTCCTTAGAAATATCGGACTCAACTGCCCAAGTTATCACAATCCAGCCTCTTTCAGTAAGCTATTTGTAATATCAGTGCATTTCTAGATTCTTTAAAGATACTGATTACTATAATTCAATTCTAAGTTATCGAAGTATCGTGCGGAGAATATGGTGACAACATCAGAAATCTGGTGAACGCTATAAAGAATGGAAAATATGATATTCGAGAAGGATACCCATTCCCTGAAAATAAGTCAGAAGGATTGAATAATGTATCTAGTGATTCGTTTTCGAAAGGTGAAGGTCGTGACGAAAACGTTGAAATGAAAGATAAAAATGATGTTAATAATTTGGAAGAAAAGTTTCAAGAGGATAAAATAAAGGAGATAAATAATAAAGGAATTATCCCATCTTACGCAACTAACGATATTACGAAACAAGGTTCATAAGGAAATCCAGTAAATTATTAACCCTTATCACTTTTTTAGAGTAAAACGCTAACTTATGTTTGACAGAATTACTGGCTGTTAAAGTAATAAGGGTTAAATAATATATACCAATTATATCTTTTATATAAATCGTTATTTTTATGTAGTAGATGTAGTGATACCGGTTGATATGGAGAAAAAGGATAATGCTGAAGTAGCCTTACTTGATGAATCGATTATAATCACTCCAGAGAGATACCCCACATCGGAATGTCAACAGTTCTGGATTGTTTTAAAACGAGCTTTACTTTTTAGTCGAAGAGATTGGGTAAGAACATCAAAATTCAGTTAATCAATTGATTTATTTAAGATCATTCCTCTGACTCATGAGTTATTAGAGATTTTACAATTCTAATGTTATTTCTTTTTTAGACACTTATGTATCTTCGACTTTTTGCTCACATTTTAGTAGGTTTATTGATTGGTGCACTTTATTATGATATTGGGAATGATGGTGCTAAAGTACTTAGCAACCTTGGGTTTTTATTTTTTAATATGCTGTTTCTTATGTATACGTCTATGACCATTACGATATTGTCTTGTGAGTCATATTGGCTTTATTTGTTCTTTTATTTCTTTTGTATTACAATAGTATTTGTAAAAAATTTTATTTCTTACAGTTCCTCTAGAACTACCAGTGCTTTTAAAAGAAAATTTTAATAGGTGGTATTCTCTCAAGGCCTACTATCTAGCAATTACCATATCAGATATACCATTTCAGGTAAGAAAACAGGATATATGTGACTTGACTCTGTGGAGTTATGTATTCCTTTTTCACATCTGAAAATTTATATATTATTTCTTTTTTACAGGCAATATTCTGCATTATGTATGTTACGATTGTGTACTTTATGACAAGTCAACCAACAGATATTATGCGATTCAGTATGTTCTTGGGAACATGTTTACTTATTTCTTTCGTTGCACAATCGGTTGGGCTAGTAGTTGGTGCAGCAATGAATGTTCAGAACGGCGTATTCTTGGCACCGGTCATGTCTGTACCGTTTCTTTTGTTCTCCGGCTTTTTCGTTAGCTTTGACGCTATTCCAGTATATCTTAGATGGATTACCTATCTAAGCTACATTAGATATGGTTTTGAAGGGACTGCTCTGGCCACATATTCCTTTGGCAGAGAAAAGCTTAAATGTTTCCAGGTATGATGTGCCTCGTTTGTTTTTATTAAATTCTTTATAAGATTAATTATTATTAGATACTTTGACAAAATACGCATTTATAGAAATCTGACTTTCCTTCAGAACAATGCATATATATGCACATATATACATACATATAAAATTCCATATATTTACAGGTGTACTGCCACTTTAAAAACCCAGAAACAACGTTGGAGGAATTAGATATGCTTGATGCTGATTTCACTCTTGATATCCTTGCCTTGCTTTTGATATTCGTTGTACTTCGAATTGCTGCCTATTTATTCCTTCGTTGGAAACTAAAGACTGCACGATAGATCACTGTACGATTATTGTCAATTTAACGATGTTATAGTGTACAACACTTTTCCAAATGGACGCTACAGATTAAAATAATGCATTTTTTCATATGATCGTACACTACAAATCCGTGATCAGCAATTTTGTTTCTTTTCGACATCGAAAACTGTTCACATCAACAATTTCCAATCATCGAAGAGATCTTATGTACCGGGAGAATGAATTACCACATACTGTTTATGCTTATGATTGAGGATGTTATAAGATTTAGATGAACATAATTTATTCTTTGTTAGTTTTACGATAATAATTCTGTGGTAACTATTGCGGCCATAATTATCTACATTTTTTGTATCCATTTTGTTATATAACACAGTAACTTTAAAAAATGCGCATGAACATATACGATGATCTCAAATTGATCATTAGTGTGTCTATTATCAATTTACAAAACGATAGCTAGGAAAGAGATTAAATTTACTGGATCTGACTATAAATGAACACCCACAAAACTCTGCAGTTCTATATATTGAAAAGAGTAAGAGGCCTTAATGGACGACATTTCGCGAATGATCATATTTTTTATCTGCCTATGGCTGTGAGTTTAAAAATGCAGAAAAATAACACAAAACAAATACGATACGGTGTATCTTTAATTTTAACGCGGAAGCATAAATTGATGTTTTTCTATTCAGGATAATGTCTGAAATAGTAAATACCTTGTCAGGTTTATCTTATCATGTATCTCATATGTTAAATTTTGGTAATACGTCCCCAGCATCATTGTATATTTGAAAACTTAAGATTTAGAATAAGTTTACCGAAATTGTACATTCACAATTCTTCCAATTGATGTAACTCTTGACTTTAGTGTATATCTTTAAAGCGAATTTACTTTTGTAAAAGTATAAATCAAGTAAAAGAATACATAGAGTACTTTAAACGCCTTAAGGGAGACAATTTTGTCAACAGTCCTAGTCTAAATTCGTTTTTCAATTTTCAAAGTTTAGGGATTGTGATATCGGTTGTTGATGCAAAACATAAAAATTAAATTAAACGAATTAAAACGTTTGGTTTGTAATATGTTAGTAATGTTCACTAACTTGAAAAATGTACGTTAATGAAAAAATCTGTTTATATCTATTTACACAAATGGGATAAATTATACATGTTTATATATAAAATGTTTACGTGATCGATTCCGATCGATATACATGTATATATATACAATACATAATATATTTTATAATATCGTCATGCGAATGCACGCACTTGTGCTGAATTGACATAATATTCGTTGTATTTTATAACGTATGTTTATTACAAATAAAAGTATGCCTTTCATAATATCGCTAGTTTAAACATTTATCATATATTATTACAAAATATAGGAAAGTTATATTTCTTGGTTTTCAAAATGGATCTATTGGTGAATCTAAATTTTTTTACACAATTTCACTTTAGCGAATTATAATAAAATAAATTATATTAAATATAATATAATATAATAAATTATAATAAAATAAAGAGTTACAATTTATGAAAAAGGAAATAAAGATAAAATATAAAATGATAAAAAAATAATAAATGAAATGAATATCACTATTAAAAGTGTATCATTATTCATGTGTATGAAATTATGTGTATAACATGGTCATCATATTTGCAATAATTACATCGCGGTAATATTATTATATTATGCTTAAGACTATTTTCTCAATTATCATTTGAATTTCATGAAGTAGTGGTAATTTTCCTTCTTTATATAAGTATGTATAAGTATCATTTACATAAGATGTTTATTCCGTATCAAACGTAGCAATTTAGTTTTTAAATCCAAGGAGATATTAAAACGTATGGTTGTGTTATCCAAATCCAAAATATTAGTGAATTATGAGCTTATTGTCTCCCCCGCTTCGTGCTCCTTTTTATTGCTTTTTGAAAAACTCCAAATTTTCTAATGGTTTGGAATGGTATCTATCAGTGTTTTAACGCATTTGCTGGTTACATTACTTTAATAAAAAATTAAATATTAAATTAATTAAAATGGTTTTTTCGTATTATATGTATATTAGAACTTGATTTCGATTAGAATTTGCGACAGTTACACTTCAAGATTCAGAAGCTTATACTTGTTTAGCGTGGTATTATGTTTAACATGACAAGAAATCGCAGTATACATAGTACATATATACAGAATAAGTAGCACATATGCAACCTAATTTAGATAATATTGACAATAAATGACTAATAATGGGAAGCTAAATGCGCATTTATTAATATTTCTATTTTACAGTACTCTTCAATCAATATCGCGATATTTTACGAAGTACTACAATAAATATTAATACATTGCTTTTACTTTTTGTGTTATGAAAAGTAACAAAGCAAAACAATCGAGAAGTTATATAAAACGTATTTGAATGTAAATAAAGAAGAATAACAAGATTATGGGAAGAATACATGCTACAAAGGATGTTATTCGTTTTTATTGAAACAATGCAAAAAGGACAATGTTAAGAAAATATTGCTGCATATTTTGTAGATGAAAGTATACCAATGTAGTATACCAATAGGTTTTCTACAGTTGAATATATTTATATATTTGATTAATGGTAAATAGGTGAAAAGACGAAACTTGAAATTTGGTTATTGTTTTTTTATAGCGGCAATACTTTCTCTTTATCTTGGTTCGTTATCACCGTGCGTAATGCATTATACATATGTATATCGTATCTATGGAACATATACAAACATTGCGTATAGTATGATTCACACTGGACTTTGCGCGTATTTTTTAATGGTTTCTTTGTTACAATATATCTTTGTTTTCAATCATGTAAGCTATCATAAAGGAAGTTATTTCTTAACGTATATGAGTTTTAATTACAAGTTACTTCGTTTCAGAATGTACAAATGTATAATGTACAATATCGTTATAGTACCACCCGATACATTCATGTATGTATAATGTTAAGAATAGGGAAGCGGTTAAAGCTATTTCAACTTCAGTCTTTTATAACGATCTGCCGTGTACTGAGCGTTCGACTGTCCCTACGAGTTTTCCCATTCAGTGACTCTCTTTTAAACAGAAAACCGTATGGCTTTATTAATGTTTTAGATCTTCAATAATTTTAAAATTTGTGTTGCTCCGACTATTACACGTTTATTAACTCGTCTTCGATAAATCTTGCTGCTATTTCTAATTATACGTATTTGACTTAATTAATCGAGTGAAATTTATCTAAACGGATGCTCATACTTCAGCGATTTATCCATAAAAATGTTTTGTAATCATTTATGAAAAGTTCGTAAAAGGTTATTGTTTATCATCGTCAAGCTCGATCACAAATAATTTCATAGAACGTAATCGAGTTTTTTAAATGTTTGAAAATGTTTTTATAAACTCACTAGGGAATTTTTAACGCGGTAAGTTAGTCAAGGTATGAGGAAGGTACTTACATATTTTGAATAATGATCTGAACAAAGTGGATATAAATTAGTGAAACTACTGATCAATCATGTCCACAAAATCGGAGTCCAAGGAGAAGCAGAGCAGCAATGGAATGCAAAACACCCCAGTATCACCATCATATTCAAAAATAACAACCCCTATTGACATCGAATTCAATGACTTAACTTGTACAGTACCTCGTGGTAGAAAAGGTACGATAATATAAACATTGCTATACCGTTTGAATACAATAGTTGAAGCATTCAAATTTTATTTTATAATTTAAGTATTAAATATTTTCTTATGTTCTAATAGAACAAATATGTTTAAAATAAATATATATTGCAATTTTTCATTTTTTTATTTAAGCTCCGTTTCGTCTGAAACATATCCGTGAAAAAGTATATTCGATATTCTATATTGCAATTTTAATAATATGCCTTCAAAAGAAAGATAATAATAGGTTAAGAACTCAAAAATGTCTACTCGAAACATTGATTCTTTAAAAATTTCTTAAAATTCCTTTCCAAAATTCCTTAAAGAGAATTATTCTTATAAAATTATCGGGTAAAAAGATTCCACAAAAATCTTTTAGTTTTGTTGTGGTTTTAATCGTTTTAGCGCTGTATTCACTCCGTGACTTATTTTCTATAGCTCTATTATGTTTACAATCTTTCTACTTACAAATAACAATATCATACTTGAATAAAACATCTTATTCTTGTTTTATTTTATTTAAAGTTATAATTAAGCGCTTTCAAATAAGAAAAGGTATATTCGTTTTGAACACGATCGAAGACCAATTTTTTAAACAAAGCATGCATATTGTATAGAATGGAATTGTTTAATGCGTAACTCACAATCAGTTACAATTCTAAAAAGCAAAAGATGTAAATTAAGTTAAACACATCAACGCTATTATGCTTAAGCCAATCGATTTGGTAAAGGTACAGTAGATGTTATGTAATACGAAAAGTAAATATATATAAGATAATCATATTTGAATCTAGGATAGCAAAAACAAATTTTATTGCTGTATAATTTTTTAATTATTGGTATTACAGTAAACAAGTTAAGTATGATACGTTAATACTTGTTCGCGATAAATCTTATTAAAATAGGTATTTTGACATGCAATAATACATTAGGAAGATAAATTATTCACTGATTCGATAATTAAATAACTAAAATAAAAAGGTCATGGATTAATTCATTGAACCTTCGAATAAAAATGTGTAGTTTTATATAATACAAGATTAGATTTTAATATCTTTCATCACTTCAATATGATAAATATGTACCGTATGCAAATAATTAAAGGACTGTGTGGAAAAATACTAAAATTATTCAGGGAACTATATCATGTTATATGTTCTTCGAAATCTTGTTTAATTATGTTACACTACTTGTTTATCATCGGATATTATCAGAAAATTACACATAGAACTTTCATCTACTTTTCATCTCGATAGTGTATCTGCTAACCTTGCATTCTTTTTGTATAATATTGTAAAATAATGAAATATTCTATTCTCATATGTCTTAGGTACAAAAGTAATATTAAGAGGAATTTGTGGACAATTTAAATCTGGAGAATTAACCGCTATATTAGGCCCATCAGGCGCCGGAAAATCCACCTTGTTAAACATTCTCGCAGGATACAAGTAATGTTTCACATAACTAGAATAAAGTACTTACATGTAGTGTAATAAATGCATTGAGCAATTGTATTCAAATGAATATATGAAAAATTTATCGTCACGCTGCGTTATCCGTATACTTTTAATGAACTTTAAATTAGACTATTCTGCTTAAAAGAACAATCAGCATGTCAAAGGTCATTGACCGCACGGTTTACGTCGTAGACTTTACAATAAATAAGTGAATACTTTGTCTAAGTCAAGATCGATAGATTAGCTACTCGCTATTATAGATACACGACTAACAATTTTATTTTCATCATTTTTTACTTTTTTTCGATTTCAAAATCAAAGCTAACGTTTTCAGATCGGCTGATAGCGTTACGGGACACATAAGTATCAATGGACAAACTCGAGACGAGACTTATTTTAAAAAAATATCGTGTTACATAATGCAAGAAGATCTTCTTCAACCATGGCTTACAGTGCAAGAGGCAATGCAATTTGCTGTAGATTTGAAACTTGGCAACATTTCCCAAAAAGCAAAATCGATCGCTGTAAGCATTTTACGCGTTAGCGATACAATTGCATAAGAACAAAAACATATTTCTTTCGTATGGTGTATGTAAAAAATATCAGGAAAAATCTGTTTGATTAAAAATGCGATTCTTGTATGCAATCTTAAATTATGTTCTCAGAATACTCAGAATACGATGCATTTGATCGTGCACAGTTTTTATATTCTCGTCGCGCACTCGATGACAGTCTTGAAACAAGAGATCCAAACATTTCGACGTAATAATACTAGCTTTTTAAAAATTTGTTGAAATCTATGGATTATTGACATAGTATCAATCCATTATATCCACTACTGAACATTTACATAATTTTAGATAGATGAAATTTTAAATATTTTGCGATTACGTCATGCAAAAGATACAACTACCGAATGCCTATCGGGAGGCGAAAGAAAAAGACTTTCGATCGCTTTGGAACTCGTGAGTAATCCTCCTGTTGTGTTTCTTGACGAACCAACTACGTGAGTACTTTATATCGTTTATTAAGAAAGAAATAATGAAATTTCAATGTTTGCTCTACAATCCACCCATTCAATTTCTAGAGGACTAGATGAAATATCAGCTGCACAGTGTACCGATCTTTTAAAATCTTTGGTGCGACTGGGGAGAACGATAATCTGCTCCCTGCATACTCCAAGTGCAAGCATTTTCGCAAAATTCGACCACATTTATGTTATAGCCGCTGGCCAATGTATCTATAGAAGCACTATACATAATCTGGTACCATTTGTTCGACAAATTGGTATTGAATGCCCGAAACACTACAATCCTGCCGATTTTGGTAAATAATAAGCTAATTAACTTTATTTATTGACTGAATTCATATATCGCTGGAAAACTAAACTGTTATCGTTACAGTGATAGAAATATCTGCGGGCGAATATGGTTCAGAATGGATAAGTCGAATGATAAATGCTGTGGACGCAGAATTTCCTATCGTTCCTGTTTCTCGACGAACGAGGTTCGAATTTCAATACAAAGCAAAAATATCGAAAGTGTCCTGGTTCAAACAATTTGTTGTTCTATCGAGAAGAATGTTATTACAGTTACGTAGAAATAAGGTGCAAAATAATTATAAAATTTAATGAATGGAAGATTTTGGAAGAAAAACGTAACGTAACAAATGCTTCATATTTTGCAGAGTTATATGTACTTAAAAATAAGTTTATATATATTCCTGGGCTTCGTCGTTGGTAGTTTATTTTTAAACATTGGAAACGATGGGTCGAAAACCTTATCCAACTTTACTTTCTGCTTTGCTTGTTTGATAATTCTCCTCTATGTACCTATGTCACCGGTATTAATGCACTGTAAGGAAACAATAATTACATGAGGTGAATCGATGATTCTTAATGTGCGTTTATTTAAAAAAGATAGGTTGAACTTCCTAATGGATAATAACATTATTATACAATTAAAAATTAATTAATTAACAAATAATTAACAAGTTGCTAAGAATCCTTTGAATGGTAAAATATGAAAGAACCTCCGACCGAATGTTCTACTACATTTTCGATCGATTATCCTCTATTATCTTACCAATTTTCATTGTTGTTTTCTTCAAATTCGATTATACTTTTTAGCTAATTTTAAAATTACAGTTCCTTCGGAAGTGCAATTGGTTAAACGAGAATATTTCAACATGTGGTACGATTTGAGTCCCTATTATTGTGCATTTACAATAGTTAATATACCTGGACAGGTAAGAACATATTGCAGGTAATAGGCATATTGGATTTCATCAAAAGTTATACAATATGGCAACTTTATAAATTATTTAAAAGCGAAACAACGTTCTAATCAACAAATCGACGTTGCAGATATTACTATCGTCGATATATTTATTGATAGTATATGTGATCACAAATCAACCTCTGGAGTTGTCCAGATGTGCAATGTTTTTTAGTATTTGCTTCATGTGCGCGTTTATCGCAGAAAGTATGGCATTAGTTATTGCCAGCACACTGAACATCGTAGTATGTTTCGTATTATCCCTTTATTAGTAATGATAATACTATAACACCGTGAGCTAATTGACGATTACCAACTAATATTTCGAAATCTTGACTATTCTCTCTGACGTTAATTATCTTCTAGAATGGTACATTTGTTGGGCCTGCAATTTCCACTCCACTAGTGTTGGTAGCTATACAAGGAATCGGCGAAACGGAAAGTTTATCTATCTATCGTAAACTCATAATGTATTTAAGTTACATTCGATATGGTATAGAAGGTCTTCTAGTTGCTTTGTACGGTTACAACAGAGAAAAGCTATACTGTCCGCCTGCGGAAATATTCTGCCCCTTCGGAACACCTCGACAAGTTTTACTAACAATGCGTAAGTCTCCTAAAAGTACTTAAAAGACTTCAAAATATATTATTTGCTGTAATACAATGTCTTAATTATTGTTTCAGAGATGGAACATGTGGTTTTTTGGGTTGACATTATCGCTTTAATAATTATCCTTATCTGTCTAAGGGCTCTCTCTTATTATTTGCTTAGACAACGACTTAATCCAAACAAAATGTTTCAAGCACTTCATCTCATTGGAAGGATAATAAAAAATCATTTTAACATCGACAATTAAAACCTAGTCTTATTTTGTAGTATAAATATACGAAATATTATTTTCGAAAAAGTAATCGATCTTTTATGATTTTTTTCCGAATATGATGAAAAGAAGATCACGTAATTGAATTTAATTTAATGAACTTATATTGTAATTACATATAAGCAAATCCATGGCTACTAGTGATTTTAAATGATTTTGTTCATTCTACCACTAATTAGGTGCAATCAATAAAATGATCTGAAAAGCTTAAAGTATTACAATAATAGAATAAAAGTTACAATAATAGAATTTTATTTCCTTTTATTTCATTATTGGATATATTTTGTAATACTAGACGCAATATTATAAAGAGATTGATTTATAAAATGTTAATAGAATAATCTACTGAACCTCTTCATTAATAAAGCAGTAATAATAAATAGTAAGAAATAGCGATAAATGCATAATAGTGAAGAATCATTAATAATAGCCCTCAATAAAAAGTTGTTAATATATTACCATGTTGAAATTTCACAGAAACGCAAACATATTATACAGGGTGGTTGGTAAGTGGTGGTACAAGCGGAAAGGGGGTGATTCTATGCGAAAAAAGAAGTCGAAAATATAGAATACAAATTTTTCGTTTGAGGCTTTGTTTTCGAGAAAATCGACTTTGAATTTTGACTCGGTACGCGTGCACTTTATCGCGTCTCGTTATAACGGATCTCACTGTAGATCGTTGTCTCGATGGAAAAATTAAAAGAAAAGAAAAAAAATAAAAAAAAAATGTTTATTCTATATTTTCGACTTCTTTTTCGCGTAGAATCACCCCCTTTCCGCTTGTACCGCCAGTTACCAACCACCCTGTATATACATACATTTATAGCATTGGCGTCGTCCGGTTATTGAGCGACGAAAATATTTGGAAAACGAAACGTTCACATACATGAAATGTATATAAAATAGAGTTTAGCAGATACAAATAAGCAACATATGATATAATCAAATAATAATGATAATTCTGTTATGACGAGTGAGGGTATATCGAAACACCCTAATGTAAATTTTATTCATGAAACAAACATACAATTGTAACATTAAGATCTAATAATTCTTCCAATTTTAACAATTAATATCTAATATTCGAAAATAATTTGATATTCCTAACTTTTCTTATAAATAAATGAGTAAGTTTTAAGAGAAATATAAAAAAAGGAAAGACAATTTTTAATAATTTATTTATAACCAAGTTAGTAATACATATGTATGTATCAGTTTCATCTATTGTTTGCTAATGCTAATTGTTATCCGATGCAATATTGTTTAACTAAATTCTTTTTTTTCATGATATTAAAACGACAAGGGCGGGAGAGGAGTCAAAGCAAAAAAGGGACAGAAATATTTATACTCTATACAGCTATGATTAACAAGGAGACGGCAAGAACTGTGAAATCTCGAATGAGTGTTCATTCAATATTTTAGGTTCATAGTAAACAATCCCAAAAGAATTCGAATGCGTGGTTTTTTATTTTTTTTAAATTAATCAAAAATTATGTTCTTGGTACAGCAGTTTCTTATGTTTTAAATATTTTAATCACAATTTTCATCTGCAAAATTGTAAGAATATGCAAGCGTATTATAATAAATAAAAATAATCAAAAATTTATCAATATAAATTGTAAAAATTTAATATTTACGAAAATATAATATTAATATTAAAAGAATGTATAAAGATATAAAAATATACTTATTAATTTTTCTAAAATAAATTTAATAAACCATTAACTTCTCATTCTGAGGTAACTTAGTGTAATTATTGTGCGATTTTGTTATTCTAATAAGTGTTTTTATCGGATAAAAAAGTATAAACTTTTCCGTAGAATCGTACAATGAAATAGATTCTGTAGAATGGACACATAGGCGATTATATCTCGTTTGTGGTGGATCTATGTAAATAGGTTCTTGTATATGCTAGCGTGGAACATCTTCCAGCATGTGACCGCTTGGTGTAGCACCTGTACTGTGGAAAAACTATAATAATTAGTGTAAACACGATTATATAAACAGGTCTTGAGACTCATATACCAAAGCCAAAGAGGAGATTTCCTCTTTGCCGGAGCTTAGGAAAAATCATTCGAAAATTGAGTCGTAACTAACATGGAAGAACATGGAAGTTCTCGTCCTGCGCACCCTTGACACGCAATGAATACCACAAACAGAGATAGGGACACTCTTTTCATTTCCTTCACCTTCGTAAAATCGTGTACTTTATTAACCTTCCATGATGATTTTTCACGATTATAACACGACTCAATTTTCATACGGTTTTCCCTAGCAAGTGTCGAGACCTATTTATATGATCGTGGGCGTCAGCACTTTCATTTTTTCTCTGGTAAAACAAAGGAAAAAATAAACTCAAGATCAAATCATCAAACGCCATCTCTTGGAGATATTGTTAACCAGGAGACAAAATAAACTAGAACTTGAAATAAACTAGATAATAATAAACTAGAAATAAAATAATTAGAATTAATTTTAAATTAGTGTTTCAATTAATAACATTAACTTGACTTACTCTTGTAACTAAACGTAATAATAAAAGTTATAAAAAAACAAGAACGAAGTATGTAATATTTAATTCCTGCCAAGCGACAATAAATGGTAATTATACTTTTATTTAATAATAATATTTTTGTTCTGAGAGTGTTATATATATATCAATTTTTTTATTATGTAAATTCATATTATTGTAGAAATAAAAATTATATAAGTTGGAAATTTAATATTGTATTTGTTTACGATAGATGGCGTTTCAATAGATATAAATGTTTCCTTCCTTTAAAGTTTGGTGTTCTATGTTCTTTACCTTCTATCAACGCTTCGAAGTGAACGTACTTTTCTTTTTGAGCGTGTACACGTTTCGTGTCGCAAGGCTTAAAGGTAAATATATGGATTTAAATGTAATTTATAATAAATAATATTGTTCATTTTAAGTGTGCCACCTATTCATATATTAAATAATTAAATTTATTTATAATATAATATATTACATTACAAGATGATTTACGATACAATAAAGATTTCATTATTCACGTGTATTTGTTATTCATAATTTTTCTAATATAGTTAATTATATTATTATATTTTAAGTTTTATTATTTCAATATTATGTAATTGTACAAATTATTATACGAATAATTAATTATACAAATATCTTATACACTCTGTGTATAGTTAATAGTATCTGAAACGCAAAAATAGATTTCAGTATAAGGAGACGTAAAAAATTATATTTAGATTCCTATATATCTAATGCTAATTATTTTTCTTGATAAACGAATGTTATTTGTTGCCAAATTCACTTATGTATAATACTAATATGCACTGTATATGATGATATAAATATTCACCATCTTTCGACTGAGAACTGTGATGGCAATTTCTTGCTGAAAGAAACTGATCAATATAAATAATGACGAGATATTAGATTCAAAAGGGCATTCAAAATGTGTTTCTTATTTCAGAATGCGTTACGTGGCCGCTTATCTTTTAGCTACCCTGGGAGGGAAAGCATCTCCTAGTCAAAATGATATTGAAAAAATTTTATCATCCGTTGGAATTGAAGCTGATACAGAAAAGCTTAAGAAAGTCATCTCAGAACTGAATGGAAAATCAGTAGATGAACTTATTGCACAAGGTACAACTTCTTTAAATTTAAATATTAACACATACATGTGTATAGATAAACTATGAAATAATTCAATGTTTAAAATATCTTTTTTACTAATATCTATAAAAGAAACAATTACTATGTGAGTCTGTCAGAAGTTAAATTAATCAGCTCTATTTTATATGAATTTCTCAATTTCATCAAGTTTCAGTTTTGTCAGATACACATTCAATATTTTAACCTTTTGCGCTTAATGACTTTCTTAGTCTGGTGAAGTAGCAACTCGAGATGATTTGCGCATATGTGATGAGTGTCTTACAGGTAACATAAAATGATTATATACACAAATTAACTTACAAGAACATTATATTCTAATAATTTATTTTAAAAAATTTCCGTTTTTAAAAATGTGATTTTGTAATATTAATTTCTGTATTTTTTTGTATGGTAATTTATAAAGCATTCACCAAGATGCATCCTTACTTTGGCCAAAATTCTTCTTTGGTGACATTATGTCATATTTGCCAAATTGAATGTTATAACAATATTCTCCCTCTTATATCTTTCTTGCAGCATAACCGTTTGTTTCAGTTATTACTTGATTTATCGGTAAGAAATATCTTTAAAAAATTCAATGGTTCAACGTTTGAGGATACCTGTGGCCTTTCAGGTTTTTCGTCGGCTATGACTTTTATTCTCGGCGGTATTTCGCTAGATTCTTCAAAAGGTGTCCATTCTGAATTATTAGGATTATATGGGGCATCACTGTCACTTTTGGATTCACTATCTACTATTCTAATCTTTCGATTTCTTACACTTAATACTATGTCACTATTTCCATCACTGCTTTCATTTTCTTTATCCTTCATGGATCGATCTTGTCTCTCAACAATTCAAAATCAAATTCATCTTCATTTGAACAAATTTCATTTCCAAAATCCATTTTTTAGGGCTTCTAAGCCACCAATCAAAATCATCGAATCCAAACTAATGTAGGAGACGTCAGAACCATGGTTTTGGAGGAGTTTGAGATTAAATATCTTTTATCCCCATTTCAAAGTGTGACACTTCCTAACAAAGAACATAAAGACCTAAGGTACCTATTTTCGAAAAATACTGTGCTATCATTAATTGGCGATGACAAAATCTAACAGAGACTTGCTTCTCACTCGCCATTGCCGTATGAAACGCTGTAGCGATTGAGTCGCCTCTTGAGCGCAAAGGGTTAAGAAACAAAGGGCTTATTTTCACGAACCTATTTGTTACAAAGAAATGGCATAAATAATCGCAAATTTCAAGATATATTTTTAAAAATAATGTTTATGATCGCAATTTTTCTCTATTTTCCAATTTATAGAGTTGATCAGTAAGGCTGTTAAATGACTTGTCTATATCTATTTTTATCTTAACATGGTTTGTTTTGTTTTGGAAATAATGTTTTGTCAAATTAATTAAAAACTGTTTTGTTTCATTGATATCAATGTATTAATATTATTCGACATTCTACTAACACAGGTCAGTTTAACAAAAAGATGTTTGATTCTTTCAGGGATGGAAAAATTATTATCCATGCCAGTTGGTGGTGCTGTAGCTGTTAGTGCAGATGCTGCACCTGCAGGAGGTGCAGCAGCCCCAGCTGAAGAAAAGAAAGGTAAATGTTATATGAATATATAATACAATTAGAAATTATATAAAAATTATTCACATAATTTCTGTTTACAGAAGAGAAAAAACCAGCGAAAGAGGAATCTGAATCGGAAGACGACGACATGGGTTTCGGTCTCTTTGATTAAAATGACCAACAATTATATCTGTATAATATTTGTGCAACATATGTATTATACAGTTTTGACAACAGCTCTGAAAATGAAATAAATTTTATTTTTAATTTATTAATACTTAATTTTATTAAATTGATACTTAACATACTTTAATTCAATTAAATCTTAATCATCCTTTTGTGTGTATATATTGTCGAATAGTTATAAATACCTATAGACCTCAAATTTTCTGAATTAATATTGCAACATACTTAACGTACTTTAACTCAATTAATTCTTAATCATCTATTTGTGTCTATATATTGTCGGATAGTTATAAATACTTATAGACCTTAAATTTTCTGAATTGATATTGCAACATAACGTACTTTAATTCAATTAATTTTTAATTATCTATTTGTATCTATATATTGTCGAATAGTTATAAATACCTATAAAGCTCAAATTTTATGAATTAATATTGCAACAATCTTCGTGCATAGATATGTGATTCAAAACTTCAAACTCTTGAAAAATCATGTTATAATACAACTTTTAATTATGATTCCTATTTCCTTTACTGTAGTAGTAAGCTCTAGTGAGACTGGATATTAATTTCCTATACGAGGAAATGTACATGATGGAAAACGTATACGTAATGTACTCAATTGTGCGCCGTTGCAGCTTCATTCATAGCATGGAGTGGGGGTTGAGAATTGAAGAAAGGAAGGGGTGATGTTGGAGAGATTTGCTAGAAAATCCAGTTACGTGTATTCTTACGCTACCGAACGTTTAAATTGACGGAATTAAAAAGATAATTGTGGTTATTCGATATTCGGTTACAGGTCTCGTATAATGTAACTATTTGGATGCGTTTACAAACGTTTGGCAATATCAGAATATAGGATCGATCGAAACACTTTTGTACTTGAGGGACTATTTTTAGATAGAGGGGCGGTCATTGGCGGCCATGATGGGTGTCAGCGGCAAGTAGTGACGGCATTCACTTTGCGTCAGTTGGTTTTGTGCGCTGATGGTTGGACCGAGGTTTTTTGGTTGAGAAGAGCGCACTATAAGCCAAAACAGTTGTACATAGGAACGATAGACAGCCGCGATAGATTTTTCATTAGGTAACCGCGGCTGAAAAACCTCGAAAATTTTGGGAAAACATTAGGAAAATGACGCAGTTACTACCCATAAGGTTTCAAGAACATCTCCAGGTAGGTGACCTGCTTTCGTACCCGGCTCTTCTATTATTTCGACACGTCGTCAAACAGCTTCATTTTCGCCAACTACATTTTCAATTTCATTTTACTATTATAACGTTCTTCTAGAAAATTTTTAGCTGCCAGTTTTATTGCCGTAACGAGGAAATACAAATTCCGTTAAAATACTTTTGAATTGACATTACTTTGACAGGTATAATAGTGATCGCATGTTCGTTCGTTATACTAAATTTTTATCAATTTATATGAACGTTCGTAATAGGATATTTAGAGGTTAACTAATCATAATATTATTCTGTATAGCAGTGTCGACGAGAAAAATAAATTGATTTTTTTTATCAACGAGGGCCACGTCTACTCGACATATACGCCCCTTATTTCCGTCTTTATACATCGTGAATTTTCTAATTAAAATATTCGTTATGTTTCGCAAATCTCGCGATAGCAATATGGAATTAGATTATGATTCATTAATTCGTCTGTAATTTACTTCTTTATGATAGTGATTTGCGATTTCGCGTGAAATAGCTTTTAATTGCAATCATGTATCATTATGTATTTTTTATTCTACATTCCAGATAAACTGCATTTAACTAATCTATTTCTCCCATCTTCCTGAAGCTGATGAAATTAATTCTTAGCGTGAAATATAATTTAGTTCAATAACAATTTTTATTAAATTTTCAGATTAGATAAAAATCAATGTGGAACACTTTTATGCTTATTTATCTTAAATTAATTATTAAATATGTTTAATATAAAATTATATTAAAAGCTCCCTCCAATAATTTTGATACATTAAAGTTATTTAAAGAATAAGATATTCTAATTACAATTTATAGAATATTTAGATATATTTCAATTAAAGAGCTGTTTCTCAGTATGATAATTTGTTTTTGTCATTTTCTTTTTTCTAGCTTACAGCTGTTGGGATTAATGCTAACAATGTCAGCTTTAACACACTCACAATGGAATCTGATAAATTTATTTGTGTTCGAGAAAAAGTTGGTGATACTGCACAGGTAGTTATTATCGATATGAATGATTCTGCAAATCCAATCAGGAGACCTATTTCTGCAGATTCTGCGATCATGAATCCTGCAAGTAAAGTAATAGCTTTAAAAGGTAATAATTAATATAAAATAAATACATGGAACTTAATAATAAATTTAGTAACATATTTTATTCTTACTATTAGCAATGAAAACTCTTCAGATTTTTAACATAGAAATGAAATCAAAAATGAAAGCTCATACAATGACAGAAGATGTAGTCTTTTGGAAGTGGATATCATTAAATACTTTGGCATTGGTAACAGAAACTGCAGTTTATCACTGGTCTATGGAAGGAGAATCTACACCGAATAAAATGTTTGACAGACATTCGTCACTAAATGGCTGTCAAATAATTAATTATAGAACTGATCCAAAACAAACATGGCTATTATTGATTGGTATTTCTGCTCAGCACAATAGAGTGGTTGGTGCTATGCAACTTTATTCTGTCGAGAGAAAATGTTCTCAACCAATCGAAGGACATGCTGCTTCTTTTGCCCAATTTAAAATGGAAGGAAACGCAGAACCAAGTAACTTATTTTGTTTTGCTGTCAGAACAGTACAAGGTGCAAAGCTCCATATTATCGAAGTAGGTCAACCTCCTGCTGGTAATCATCCTTTCCCAAAGAAGGCAGTAGATGTTTTTTTCCCACCAGAAGCTGGAAATGACTTTCCTGTCGCTATGCAAGTCAGCTCAAAGTATGATGTTATATATTTAATAACAAAGTATGGCTATATACATATGTATGATATTGAATCTGCTACATGTATATTTATGAATCGCATATCTGGAGAAACTATTTTTGTCACTGCACCGCATGAAGCATCTGGTGGTATAATAGGAGTAAATCGGAAAGGTCAAGTATTATCTGTATCCGTTGATGAAGAAAACATAATTCCATATATAAATGGAGTACTACAAAATTCTGAACTTGCATTGCGAATGGCTGTAAGAAATAATTTGTCAGGAGCTGAAGACTTGTTCGTCAGGAAATTTAATTTGCTTTTCCAAAATGGTCAATACGCGGAAGCAGCCAAAGTTGCAGCAAATGCTCCGAAAGGAATACTTCGAACTCCGGCGACTATTCAACGGTTCCAACAGGTACCAACTACGCAAGGACAAACATCACCCTTATTGCAATATTTTGGAATACTTCTAGATCAAGGACAATTAAATAAATATGAATCTTTAGAATTATGTCGTCCAGTGCTTGTGCAAGGTCGTAAGCAGCTTCTTGAGAAATGGTTGAAAGAAGATAAATTAGAATGTAGCGAAGAATTGGGTGACTTAGTGAAACAAGCTGATCCAACTTTAGCTCTTAGTGTTTATTTAAGAGCTAATGTCCCTAATAAAGTTATACAATGTTTTGCAGAAACTGGACAATTCCAGAAAATTGTACTGTATGCTAAGAAAGTTTCTTATACCCCTGATTATATATTTTTGTTAAGGAATGTCATGAGAATTAATCCAGATCAGGGTGTAGCATTCGCCCAGATGTTGGTCCAAGATGATGAACCCTTAGCCGATATCAACCAAATTGTGGATATATTCATGGAACAAAACATGGTTCAACAATGTACAGCATTTTTATTGGATGCTTTGAAAAATAATCGGCCAAGTGAAGGAGCTTTACAAACACGACTTTTAGAAATGAACTTAATGTCTGCTCCACAAGTTGCTGATGCAATCTTAGGAAATCAAATGTTCACACACTATGACAGAGCTCACATTGCACAGTTATGTGAAAAAGCTGGCTTATTACAACGTGCTTTGGAACATTACACCGATTTGTATGACATTAAGAGAGCTGTAGTACATACACATTTACTTTCTCCGGATTGGCTTGTAGGATTTTTTGGAACATTATCAGTTGAAGATTCTTTGGAATGTTTGAAGGCAATGTTGACTGCTAACATAAGACAGAATTTACAAATCTGTATTCAAATTGCAACAAAATATCATGAACAGTTGACTACTAAAGCACTGATAGGTATTTATAATTTGCTAATAATGTTATTTTAAACATATATTGATTTATGTTATTTATATTACTATGTATTGGTTTATTTACTTCATATAATCATTATTTTCAGATCTATTTGAAAGTTTTAAATCATATGAGGGACTGTTTTATTTCCTGGGATCTATTGTTAATTTCAGTCAAGATCAAGAAGTACATTTTAAATATATTCAAGCAGCATGTAAAACTGGACAAATTAAAGAAGTGGAACGAATTTGTAGAGAAAGTAATTGTTACAATCCAGAACGTGTAAAAAATTTCCTCAAAGAGGCAAAATTATCTGACCAGTTACCTTTGATCATTGTTTGTGATCGATTCGATTTTGTACATGATCTTGTACTGTATCTCTACCGAAATAATTTACAAAAATACATAGAAATTTACGTTCAAAAAGTAAGTTTCATTAATCGTCATTCTGCATCGAATTTAATATAAGAGTTATAAATTTTGTAATGACTAAACTTTACGACAAATAATAATTACAATATAGTTTCTAGCTTTATTTATTGTAATGGTGGTTTAATTTTAGGTAAATCCGTCACGTCTACCAGTTGTAGTGGGTGGTTTACTTGATGTAGATTGCTCAGAGGATATAATAAAAAATTTAATCCTTGTGGTACGTGGTCAGTTCTCTACTGACGAACTTGTAGAAGAAGTTGAGAAGAGAAACCGTTTGAAGCTCTTACTTCCATGGCTGGAGTCTCGTGTCCATGAAGGTTGTGTTGAACCTGCAACGCATAATGCACTAGCGAAGATATACATTGACAGTAATAATAATCCAGAGAGATTTCTTAAGTAAGTAAATCTAAATATATCTTGACATAGCAAAAAAATATATTATATAAAATGTTCTTTATTAACTAAATTTTAATTTTACAGAGAGAATCAATTTTATGATAGTAGAGTAGTAGGAAAATATTGTGAAAAACGTGATCCACATTTAGCGTGTATTGCGTATGAGCGTGGTCAATGCGATAGGGAATTGATAAGCGTATGTAACGAAAATAGCCTTTTCAAAAGTGAAGCTAGATATTTAGTGAGACGTAGAGATCCAGATTTATGGGCTGAAGTTCTTCTTGAGAGCAACCCTTACAAAAGGCCGTTGATTGATCAGGTAAGTTTACAGTAAAGGAAAATGATAAAAGTAGCGTCAATAATTTTTTAAACATTTAATGAAAATTTGTTTTTATAATTTTAACTATGCTTGTATGCAATTGTTATGAAATTATCGAGATTTCTTTGTAGGTTGTACAAACAGCTTTATCAGAAACACAAGATCCTGAAGATATATCGGTTACTGTTAAAGCATTTATGACTGCTGATTTACCCAATGAACTAATTGAGCTTCTTGAGAAAATCGTACTCGACAGTAGTGTATTTAGTGATCATCGCAATTTACAAAATCTTTTGATTTTAACGGCAATAAAGGCTGATCGTACGCGTGTTATGGAGTACATCAATCGGCTGGATAATTATGACGCTCCTGACATTGCTAACATTGCTATTAACAATGAGTTATACGAAGAAGCTTTTGCCATCTTTAAAAAATTCGATGTGAACACGTCAGCTATCCAAGTTTTAATCGAGCAGGTTAATAATTTAGACAGAGCTTACGAATTTGCTGAAAGGTGAGCTATAATGAATTAAATTTGTAGAAAGTATCTATGTATGAAATTTGTAGAAAGTACTATGTATGAAATTTAACGTGAAATAGTATATTAATGAACTGAATAACATAATTAGTAGAATGGTTGATTGTAATTCATTTTTTAAAAATTAATGGTCTGTTCTTATAGATGTAATGAACCGCCGGTATGGTCTCAATTAGCCAGAGCACAATTACAACAAGGTTTAGTGAAAGAAGCCATAGATAGTTTTATTAAGGCTGACGATCCATCAGCGTATGTAGATGTAGTAGAAACTACTCATCGAACTTCTCATTGGGAGGATTTGGTTCGTTACTTGCAAATGGCTCGCAAAAAAGCGCGTGAATCTTTCATTGAAAGTGAATTAATTTACGCATATGCAAGAACCAATAGACTTGCAGATCTTGAAGAATTTATTTCTGGTCCTAATCATGCCGACATACAAAAGGTAAGTTTTATGTATACATATTAGATATGTAATATTTATTTATGTATATTATCTCTAAAACAGATATATTTATGTCCATAAATGTAAATCTATATTACTTGTTATTAGATTGGCGATAGATGTTTCGACGACAAGATGTACGATGCTGCTAAACTTTTGTACAATAATGTATCGAATTTTGCACGATTAGCTATTACGCTTGTTCACTTAAAAGAATTCCAAGGCGCCGTCGACAGCGCTCGCAAAGCGAATTCAACTCGTACTTGGAAAGAAGTTTGTTTTGCTTGTGTGGATAGCGGAGAATTTAGATTAGCACAAATGTGTGGATTACATATAGTCGTACATGCCGATGAATTAGAAGATTTAATCAATTATTATCAAGATCGGGGGCACTTTGAGGAACTTATTAATTTATTGGAAGCTGCTTTGGGACTTGAAAGAGCGCATATGGGAATGTTCACTGAATTAGCTATACTTTATAGCAAGTATAAACCTCAACGAATGCGAGAACATCTTGAACTTTTCTGGTCTCGAGTTAATATACCGAAGGTATACTATTAATTACATTTAAAATATTTGAATATGAACAAAATGGAAAAGAATGTATTATATTTATTAATAAAATATATAGGTACTCCGTGCAGCAGAGCAAGCACATTTATGGGCAGAGCTTGTATTTTTATATGATAAATATGAAGAGTACGACAATGCAGTCCTTGCAATGATGCAACACCCTACTGAAGCATGGCGAGAAGGTCATTTCAAAGATGTGATTACTAAAGTGGCAAACGTTGAACTTTATTACAAAGCTATACAGTTTTATGTCGAATATAAACCCCTACTTCTGAATGATATACTACTTGTACTTGCTCCACGCATGGATCATACGAGAGCAGTTGCATATTTCAAGAGAACAGGGCATTTACAACTTGTAAAACCATACTTGAGGTCGGTTCAAGCATTAAATAATAAAGCAATTAATGAAGCATTAAACGGTCTACTTATTGACGAAGAAGATTATCAGGGACTCAGAACATCGATTGATGCGTTCGATAATTTTGATAATATTGCGTTAGCGCAACAACTGGAGAAACATGAATTAATTGAATTTAGAAGAATTGCCGCATACTTGTACAAAGGAAATAACAGATGGAAACAATCGGTGGAACTATGTAAGAAGGATCGATTGTTTAGGTAAAACATTTAAATATTCTATTTATATGAGTTTTCATTATTTATTTCTATTTTCGTTATTCAGTATTTTAATTATTATGTTAACTGAATAGAGATGCTATGGAATATGCAGCAGAATCTCGCAATCCCGAAGTTGCTCAAGAATTATTAGAGTGGTTCTTGGAGAGAGGATCAAAGGATTGTTTCGCAGCATGTCTGTTTCATTGTTATGATTTACTTCATCCAGATGTTATTTTGGAACTTGCGTGGAGACATCGTATTTTACATTTCGCTATGCCGTATCTTATACAAGTTGCGCGGGAATATATTACTAAGGTAATACCTCTCATAATTCAATATATTTAATTGCCAACATTTTATTATTATGATAATGACATATATTTTTTTGAAAGGTTGATAAACTGGAAGAAGCTGAAAGTCGCCGCATGGAAGAAACTGATCATCAAGAACATAAACCTATGATTATGCGTAAGTATTTATTTCTTAGTTTAAATATTTTTTAAGAATTTAAATAAATTATTAAAAGAAACTATGTTAGAAATTTTTATAAATTGTACATGCGTGAAGATGGCAGTGCTATTTAAGGGGAAAATTTGTTTCTCTTTTGTTATGACGTGAACAATCTTTTTATAAATTAATCTAGAGCAAAAAATAAAGATTTACAACTTTTCTTTGTAAATATACGCTAAAGCAATTTCTTACAACATATAAGTCTTATTCAACACAAAATTATGTAATTATTTTTGATATAATAGAAAAAAATTCTTGAAGAAATAACAAATATGTGTCATATATATTTTGTATCTTATCATATCGTATGTATTTTCTATCTATAGCGGAACCTCAGTTAATGTTGACAGCAGGACCAGGTATGATGGCACCTGGTTATGCACCACAAGGCGTATATGGAGCACCACCGCAAGGTGTCTATGCACCACCTGCAGCGGCGTACCAGGCTTATGGTATGTGAAACACAATGTGCAACACGTTCAGTAACAGAGATCAACAAAATCTACTTTTCTATAATATCTAGGTAGAACAAGATTATTTCAATAGCTCACAATTATATAAAATGCTAAAATAATATCATTAAAGAGAAAAGCGTTGCCGCAAGATAATTGTAACATAAATAAAAATAATGAATTCAAAGTAAACTACAAAATATTTAAGCGCGAATTTCTAGTTTATGAGTAACATTTATAAAATAATTAATTTACTGTTAAAGTAATTAAAGAGTACACATTGACCATTGTTTATGGAAAAAAGGAAATAATCGTAATAAAAACAAAAAAAATACTTAAATATTTTGCGAATTCACATCGTATAACGAATGTTTAAACGAGTATGCAATAGTAATAATTTTAGTAATCCATATTATATTGCAACATTCTACATTCTACCAATTGAATTGGGTTATTTTATGTTACTTCATAAAGTAACTATCAACATACTTTCACCGGAATATCGATGTATTGCGTACGTACGTGCCTTTGTTTAAGTATTGAAAGAAGTTTTAGTTTAAGATAATATAAAATTAACAATATTAAACAAAAATATTTGTAAGTTTCAATTCAATAAATGTGTCATGAAATTACACAGTGCTTCCTTTTTGGTAAAAGAAAAGAAGAAAATTGGGCTAAACATATTTAAGTGATTATTAAGAGAAACGATAAGTACTCAAAACTAACATATATTCATGTCCATCCAATGGAAAATGAAATATGGTGAAAATATTATTCTAATATATAATTTGTAGTAATAAAATAAAGGATCTATTTATTTAGATTCAATGAAAACGTTGTTGTCACAGTCAAATGTATGAGCCTCGAAATACCTAACAAGATAAATTAAAGAGAGCGGCATATATCAGTACATCAGTATAACAACAGTGCAAAATAAAGCTGAGAAGTCTGTAAACTGTATGTAATGTATCTAGAAATTTAAATATAGTATGATATGAGATACGTTTGTATGTCTGTCAGTATATAAGTTTAGTATCTGTGTGTGTTATTGTTGTGGCATGGATAAATAACAAATTTAGCATTTGATCAGGCAGCCAAAATGTGAAGTATAGAATAGTAATATTACATGCTTTCCTAAAGGAAAAAAAAGAAAAAAGAATGATAACAAAGGTAGCTCTCTGATATATTCTCACTAGACAGAGAACATATTTAATCCATTGAAAATATAACAAACGTTATAACGATCTCGTCATATTGATGTATGGATATATGTACTGAGACTTGTTTATGCTGGCTTACAATATTATAATCTTATCTTTTTTGTACACGTTACATTAAAGTATTATAACACTTGTAAAGAAAACTCGGAGGTGTTATAAAATTATATGAACTAAGTAACAATTTTGTTTTATTAACGTGTTCATTTTTTTAGAAATATAACCAAGTTCTTTTTTTACTTATTGTATTTGGTTTACATAATGTATGTATAGTATCCTATTTGGATGTATTGTTCAGTATATTAATTGTATTAATGTATAATGACATTACAAGTATTAATGCAAGTTGGGTAGTCAGATTCCGATACATATGTAGAGAATGACAGAATCGTGTTTGTTGACGTTTCTGTTCATTAAGTGATTCATATTGTCTGTATAAAATGCTCTACTAATAAATCAGGATCAAATACAAGATGTAAAAGGTATATCGGAAAAAATAGTACCTTTTTCTGGCATATCTTACATTCAATGTTCCTAAAGGAGCAACATTATTGCATAACACATTTTTAGTGAAATTTTCTTCTGTCACATATTTCAAAAGGAGCAGGAGATATGCACTTATAAATTGTTCTCATTATTCATAAATATGAAACAAAAGTTGAAAACTGGAAAATCATAATATCACAATGATAATGTAACAGAATATTATTCAAATATTTGAATAATGTTTGTTGCAATAACGATACTGATCATTGTGAGCAACTTTCGTTTGATATTTAGCGATTGCAGTAATTTTAGCTGCATATATTAAATAAAAGATGTTAAAATTAGATAATACAAAGAAGAGTCTGTAACATTCCCAATAATCACTTCACTTTCATTAAAATTATATAACGAATGAAAATGTAGATTGAAAAATGTATCTAATACCGTTCTGCAAAAAAGATAATAATGTAATTGTATCATTGTTTGAATATTGTGGATTAAAATAAAATATTAGTAAATTTAGAAATAAATATACCAAAATTGGTTGTTAATTACACGAATATACATATACATGATCAAAATCACATGTCTGTAATGTTGAAAGTCAGTATAAAATGTGAGACATTTGTCGCTATTAAATTTATTTCAATAAACAACTGTATGAATTGAATACACAGTTTACATTAATTTTATATTCCTATATGTATTTCTTCGTTACATATTATATATTTCTATTTAGAATTTTTTTCACAGGTACTCCTATGTCAAATGCGACTAGATTTTTTTTATTAAGAAAAAGAATTTATTTTAAAAAATTCTCGTTGATGAAAGAACTAATTATTTTTGTTTGAAAAGGAATATATTTTTGTTTTATATATGTGTACATATACTCCTATGTCGAAGGTGACCAGATTTTTTTATTAAAAAAAAGAATTTATTAAAAAAAATTCTCGTTTATGAGAGAATTAATTATTTTTGTTCGAAAAGTAATATATTTGTTTTATATGTGTGTATATATATATCCTATTAGCACAATATTTATCTACTCAGTCAGCAGGTGATATTTATGAATCATATGTACGAATACTCAATGAATTTTTAAAATCAATTTTCTTGAAAATAGAATCTTCTCCTTTCTTTTTCTTTGGAAGTTTCAACAAAATTCTTTTTTCACTTTTTTTGTAGGGCAAATTGGTATTGCCCCATCTAGCATAATATTTTGCGGGATAAATATTCTATATATTAATCATTTTGTACATATTAAAAAGGAAGTTTATTTCTAATTTTACAAAAATTACAACAGATTTCCCTATAGTTCGTATATACGTCCACATTTAAACTTTTTTATTGTTCGTTCGGTAGGTCTTATAGAAAGATCTTTTCCGAAGAACTCCAATTTTATGTTTTTTAAATAAATATTTATAATAACATTATCTTTAGGTATTGCTGAAAATAAACATGAATTAATGATAGGATAAAGGAATAATAATAAAGTATGAGACATAAAAAGGAATAGAAAAAGTATAAAATACAAATTATATACTTCGCATAATATTATCTCTTCCACAAATTCTGAAAATATTTTTTGTATCTTGAACTACAATGCCACTTAATCCAACCAAACTGGGACATTTTGATCCAACAATGGAAATTTCAGCACCATGAAAATCTGCTTTAATTAACTGTTGATTAACATTTTCCCAATTTGGATCTGTAGAATCTTTCGGAATATTATTAAAAAACTTGAAGCCAAGTACTTGTTCCATATAATTTAGCCATAACTGATTTAATGGTAACAATGCTGTATATTTCATATCACTTTTGCAACTAATCTTACGTAAACCAAGCTGCATTCGTTTCCTACTAGTTAATAACTTTCCTTGACATCGTTTTTTCTTGTTCCATTTATTTTTATGCTTAGCAAATATTAGTGACTGTAAAATAATTATAATCATGTCATAATTTAAATTTCTGGTAATTAATATGAGTGTTCAATACATCAAATTTTATTAGTAATACAATATAATTCTTATTCATTTATTCATTATATATTTATATTCTATATATATATTTTTTATTATTATCATACCTTTCTTAATTCATCTGCTACCGAACCAGTATCAGAGGAAGGCAATGCATTTTGTAGAAAATTCGTGATATATTGTTCACTATTTTCACATGTACTAATTTGTTTTGTTATACTTTTAGGTAATGTTAAACATATGCTTTCTGTAACAGTTAAAATAATTAATCATGATGACATTAGTAGCATATATTAACTAATCTTTTAATTAATAGATACGTACGATTTATTTGTGCCATTATCAGTAATAATAATAGAAATGAGTTAATCAAAGTAGATTTATTTTGCTTTGTCAAATTATAATAGATGAATTACAAAACGTAAACACAAAGTACTATTGACGTTAATATATTATATTTCCAGTTCTTTCCTCAAAATTTCTCGTGTATATTATATTACATTTTAGTAAATTATCTTAGGTTAGGTGACTAGAAGAAAATTTTTTTAGGTTATTTTAAATTCAAACATGTTTAACTAATATTATAAAATGTAAATATAATGATATATTTCTGTATTAACTTAATTATGTCAATATATATATCACTACACATTTTCTTTCTAAAATCTATGAAATTTGAATCAAAAAATCTGCGAAAACGAGGCAGCACAAATTGCAGGACATGTAAATGAGTACATCTAAACAAAATAACGGTTCATCCATTCCTAAGTAGGTAAAGATGATAAGTTCTTTGTGTATTAGAAATTGAAGAAAAAGAGAAGTTATCAGACATCTATGTAAAGAATGCAAATTTAGCCTTTCTTTCATAAACTTATAAGTAGAACGATTTGTCTACTTTCACCGTGTGTTATAAGATTGTTTGTGATATGTGTGGACCTATTTTAAAGAATAAATATTTAAAGATAAGGTTTACATTTTTTCAGTTTATTATACATCTATTTAACTTATATATTTTTTAACATTATTTATATCGTTATATAAAGAGTTCTAACAATCAAGAGGTATAGTTATATAATTGGCAAGGAATGTTTCTGAATGTTGAATATTACTTTTATGATTCTACGTGAACAAGCAAGTCGAAATTTGTTTATATGACTCCGTTTTCGAAAAAATCGAGTTTGGAAATTTGCCAAGCCTAGAAGCATAATGAAGTTTAATTCCGTATTGAAGACAACAAATAAACTGAACAGTTGACAGGAGGTTACTTTACGTGTGAAGATAGGTCAAAAATGCAGAATAAAATTTTTCCATAGGATGCTTCATTCGTTTCCAAAAAAATAACATTTGAAAATTTATCTGGTACGCGTGTACTAAACCAATTTTTAACTGAATACGTTCAAAGTTTCAAATTTTATTTTTCTCTTGGATTACAAATAAATTAAAAGCTTTTGATCGATTCAAAGTTCAAATTCTATTTTCCTGAAACGGAAAAATTTTATTCTACATTTTTTATTTATTTTCGTATATAGAATAACTTTCTACTGATTGTTTACTCATACTGTCGGTAATTAAACAAATTTACATATATTAAACAAATTTTTACATTTGATTTTATTGAAAGCGAAGCGTCACATCAAAAAATTTTATTTTACATTTTTTATTTATTTTTTCAAGAGCAGAATTAATCACTTTTTTCGATTGTACCATGTTTATTGGGACACCCTGTATATTGCACTTAAAGATATAATTCGGAAAATCACGAAAAGATAAACCTTATTTGTACGCTAATTCTGTAATGCACAGATGCATGTAAATGAAATAATGCTTGAAACAACATCTTGAACGTTAAATAAATATGTTAAAAAATAGATCAATTTTATTGTATTAAGAACAGGCCGATACTCTATTTGTTAAAGTAATATTTTTCCGGTAATATAAAAATTAAGAACGTAACTAGGTATATTTTGTTGATCTTAGAATCGAAAGTTAGAAACTTTGAGAGAGGAAGACATTAAAGAAAAAAGTTAAAGAAAGAAACTAGAAATTTAGCAGTGTAGTCTACTTACTGACTACTTGAGTCGAAAGTCGTCGACAATCGTGGCATGTATGGACGGACCGTGTCTATAATCGTGGCTCGGTGTAAATGTATAGTGTCAAATTAACCATGTTGAAACGCATATTTGGCATCGTAGAAATCAATTGAGAATAATAAAAAATGGTGTCATTAATAAAAAAGCAACTATTGAAACATTTATCAAGGTATTTACACGCTAAGCTGTTAAATAAATTTCATTATTAATTACACAGTATAATTAAAAATTGTACCACCCTTAATTAAGTAGAACAAGCAAATTATAATTGTGGACAATTTTATTTATTTTGTTAATTACCGTTATTATTATTATCGTTAAATTATTAGTAGTATTTTTTCGTGTTTATCCACAATTATTAACGTAATTGTTAACATGACAAGTCTCAGATAATTATTTAAAATTACAATATAAATAAAAATGTTATCTTATGTCTGCATTATGAACAGATTTCAATATGTTATATATAAATTTACAGGAGATAAATCTATTGTAAAAAAGAAATATGCCATTGTCTCTTATTCACAATATGATGTTTATGTGTATTTATTTAAATTTATAGGTTTACCAAGAACTTATCTGCTGATAAAATAAATTTAAGTGCATTTAAAGGTGAAGGCGAACTGACAAACTTAGAACTTGATGAAATAGTTTTAACTGATTTGTTAGAATTGCCGTCATGGCTTAGATTAACAAATGCTTGGTGCAATAAAGTTTCATTTCGTATACAATGGACCAAATTAAGAAGTGTTCCTATTTTTTTGGTAAATAACAACTGTCTATTTATACATATTAATTATGTACATTTTTATATATTCATTTTTTTAATTATTTGTCGATATACTTTTCCATAATACAATAGAATTATTAATATTATGTTATAATAAAATTTTGATTAGATCTTGATATTTATAGAGTTTAGACGAAGTTCATATAGAAGTAGAAACATGTGAAGATTTAAGAGATTTATCTTCTCCGCAAGGGCTTTCTTCATATACTGGTCCTGCAAAATATTCTTTTATACATAAAGTAATCGATGGTATAACAGTGACTGTTAATACTGTATCAGTTACATTCAAAAGTCCTGCATTCATTGCTTCAGTTCAGGTACATAGTGTTATTGGTTTATTTATTAATGAAATCTGCCTTCATATCTATTAGAAGCTATTATGAAATTATTATTTTGTTGTAGATGAATCGCATTATTGTGGAATCGAAATCTGCAACATGGCAACGGTGTGATCTAAGGACTACTAGAGTGAAAGATCCTGATCGTGGACAGTTACTTATTTTTAAAGAATTAGAATGGCAGACAGTTAGAATAGAGGCACAAAGTACTAAAGATAAGAACCTTACGCCATTACGTTTACTTACGAATCAAGCAAGGTGTCGGATTACTATTAAAAAAAGAATATCAGGTTAAAAATATTTTAATAAGTAACAAATATATTTCCCATTCTTTTGTTTTCTAAGTACGATAGAATGATATAACATATGAATTTGTATTTTAGATTGTTTTGTTATGGGATCAAGACTGATTCTTATATTAGATGATCTCTTATGGGTTTTAACAGATTCACAGTTGAAAGCAGCACTTCATTTTATTGACTCTTTAGGTGGCTTGATAGAAAAAGCTACAGTATTAGAGCGTAAAACTAAAGCAGCTAGAAAATTAGAGGTCTGTAAGTGCAAAATTAGGAAAAAAAATAGAAAGTTTCAATCATATGATAAGTATATTTTCATGGTTTTAGGTATTGCCAGAGTATCAAGCACAAATATCTCAACAATCAAGAACAAAAAATCAATATAATACTGCTATCTCTAAAATTTTTACCAGATATGATGTTGTAGAAACTTCATATCATTTTCTTTGTCAAAGAATTGATTTACATTTATGTGATGATGCTGGTAGTAAGTAAATTCAAATTTTTTATTGTTTTTTTAACAACAATGTTGTAATATTATTTATTTTCTACCTAGATGGTAGATCTTCCCATCCCGACTTAAAGGATGGTGGTGCACTGCAAATTTCATTAGTTAGATTTCAAGTTGATTATTATCCATATCACTTAGCAATGGCTGATAGAAAACATTGGGCTAAATATAAAGAAAATGCTACACCTCACAGCCAATGGTTACAGCAATCCTTAAGTTCTTTTCGAAGTCAGTTTATGGATCTCATAGATTCTGGCAGAACACAGCATTCTCCTTTAACTAGGAGTCAAGGAAACATTACAGGTTTGTCTTTAAAAAGTAAACAGTCAATCACAAACATGTCTTTTTAATATTAATAAAATATCGTTTCTTATTCTCATTTAGTTAATAACACAAAAGGTTTAGGAGACAATTCGGAAAAGGGTAATCAATCTCAAAATATAAACATAACTGTTGATGACAAAAAAAAATCGCAACATCCTAGTGGTAATCCAGTGAAAAATTACATTTTGGAACAGCTGGCTAAATTAATGACGACATGCATTATAATAAGGATAGATGATTTTACCTTGTACAAAGTAACTACAACGTCTCGTAACCCTGTACCAAAAGAATTTGTTATGGGTATGTGTAAGTTTTACGATGATCAAATTAATTTATTTACTAGGTTTATTTTTTTAAAATGATCCTTTATATAAAGCTTCCATATAATATCAATAATTATTTCGTTTAATAATTGCACAGCTCAAACAAGGAAGAAACATGCAACAGGTACAGATTACAAACAGTAATAGTATATTCATATTAATATCGCATCATAAGTACCAATTAAACATAGCTTCATGTTTGAGAAGTTTTGTTGCTTCATGTGTTATGTTGTTATATCTTATATGTATCATATTATTGAGCATTAATTTACAACTTAGTACAAAACGTTTTTAACAGCAGTTCTAAATATATGAATATTATTATTATTATATATATATAAATATTATACATATATTAATTAATATATGTATAATTAATCTGAAGCGTAATTATAATATATTTAAAAGATAATCATAGTATAATTTGCTTTTCTAAAGCAAATATTTTAATCAAAATTTTTAAATATCTTTTTTATGTTCTTCTTTTAAAAGATACGTATCAGTTCTATTGCAGTTGTGAGTAATATTCAATAATCTTTTATATATTTATTTTATAGTTTCTAAGAAGAAAATTAAAAACGAAGTATGTAAAAAACATTACAAATATTCAAAAAATAAGTAATAAATTATGTAATATACTTTCCGAGTATTTCAAATGGAACGTTATTCTATTTAACATTATCTACTGCTTTTCAATTATAAAAATATAGAAAATTATAATTCTGTTAAGTAATTGAAATTTCAATCATTTATAAAGAAGCATATAATTTTTCGCGTCTTTTAAGAAGGCTTCCAATAAAAAAATTTGTTGTATTTATCTTACAGATCCTAGGGACTATGTTGTGTAGATACATATAAATGGTTATACTTCATGCAATCATTGTGGTTTGCATTTTGTAATATGTAACAGATAACATCATATGAATATTTATTGTTGTATGGAGTATATTCATAACGCATGTATGTTATTGGAGAATATATTTACATTTCTATTACACTTTATTGAAATATTTTTATGTTGCTTAGGTGACAGAGACAAATTTTGTCTTCCAGAAGATGTTACAATTGTTCATGCTGAATTTACATATTATTATTATCCTGGAGATATTACATTTCCATGTAAGTAAACATATAATTATCATGTTAACAAATTTTAAATTAATCTACAACTTCATCCATTTTATAATTGTTTAGTGCCACCACCAAAATTTTATGTACAACTGAATCCTATCCAAGTAAATTTTGATGTCTGTTCCTGCTTATGGTTTAATTCATTTGCATTAAATTTATATCATTCTCTAATGAATAAGGATAAACAATCAACATATACTTCCACTAATTTAATGTATTTTGATGTGAAAATCGAAGCTATACTTCCAAGGGCAAGTACTAAGACATTTGTATTATAGGTTAAAGTCTTGTACTACTGTACCCCCAATATACTTATTATCTTCAGGTAGTTTTTGAAAGCCAACAAGATTATCCTAATCAGAAGGATAGGCCAAAGTCTTTGCACATACAGACGTCGAGAGCGTCAATAACAAATGTTCGATCCGCAGAAAGATCTTCAAGAGCAGATTTAGCACAGTGTGTAAATGCTTTTCAAATGGGACAGATGTTTTTTGCTACAGACTTTCCAAATAGATCGAATGATTTTCATATTCTTACAGATAAATTTTTGGCACATTGCGCAGGTAAAAGTTTCGTACACAAGTATATTTTTCACATTATTATTATAAAGTATGATACATATATTTCACATTCATTTATTTATTATAGGCACTGATAATATTCGATATCCACCACCTAATTTTAGCAGTAATTCTGTAAACGAATTAGTTCGTCAATTACACCGGGAGCTTTTATGGACTGAAGCTAAAGACATATGGTGTTGTAATTTGGAACCTGTTTGGGGAGATTTTCTTGGTGCTCGTGCGGTCGGACAAAACCGACCTGTGCCGTTCCTTGATGCATTTCCTTTAACTCTATGGTGTTACATGTCTATGAAATCGTCAGAGAAAGATTCATCAGAAAATAAATCTACTGCTGACATTCATGGTCTTGCATACATAAGCAATTTAGTTAGCGTCCAGATAAATCATTATCAATATTTGTTTTTGTTAAGGTTATCGGAAGTTTTATCGGAAATGGCAACGTATCTAAATATTGATTCTAATAAAATATTAAAGGTTGATTGTGGTAGTTCACTTGTTATTGGTGCATTGATACCACAAGTAGAAGTAACATTTGTCATGCCGTCGCATACCCCTGGTAAAGAAAATTCTGGAGGTGATTTGGAATCCGTTATGCCAGATTCATCTAGCATAGCAGACGACATTCCAGGTTCGTCTATTCCATGGCAAAGTACAGAACGAGTTGAGAGCAGTAGTAAAAAGATTAATATAAATAATGAAACAATAACGCCACAAAGTGACGTATCATCAATGTTGTCAATGGATTTTATACATTCTAGTATACCTCAAACTGTTGTGACTTTTAAACAAAATGGTACCAATAAACACGAAAATAATATGCAGATAAGAAATGTAGCACCTGATAAAAGGTGCATTACTGTAGAAGAAGAGAAATCATTGCCTACTTTAAGATATAATGCTGATGCTACAAATAAGCATAGTAAAGGAGATTCGTCTTCAAATACACCATTCATTCCTAATAATTTCAACGTTGGTCTCTCTTCTATGAAAAAAGGATTAAGTAATTTGATGACATCAATTGATTCAGCTTTGAAGGCTTCTCCAGAAGATGGTAGCAGTGATACTGTATCTATAAGAAGTGATGTTAGTTCTGACAGTGAGAACTACGTTTTAATTAATCTTCAAGATCAAGAAAAATTAGATACAATGTTTTCTGTTGATAATTCAATTAGAATAACAGCAGTAGAAGAAGCTAGTGAAGTAGTTGAAGAAACTCCTGATACTCAGAGTGAAAAATCTATGGATAGTGTGTGTAAACGAAAGGATATTGTAAGTCTATGTTACATAATATAATAATGTAATACAATTGAAAACTTTAATATCCTGATTAGATATAATCCTTTTTAGGTATCTATGGCAACATTTAAATTATCTAAAGTTGAATTTATTCAACAATCTCTTGGATATGCATCATCAATTAAAGTTCAAATTTCAAATATTGGTAATGATGAATGTTCATCTATCCCATGGGATGAATTTCAGGTAATATTATCTTCTATTCATCTAAATGATAAATTTCCTGTTTGCTGATTACATACAATATGCTATTTTAAATCTATTAAATAGATCTAAATACTAAGGTTTTTTTAATATTGCTGCAATCAAAAATATATTATTCTTTAGTGTTTCTTTCATACAATAATTTCATTAGAAAGTTTAAACTTTTTTTATATACTATATGAAGTGCTTTTTATTGTGTACAGATTTAATATATTTCTAATCAATACAAATTTAACCATTTATAGAGGACATATTGCTCTGAAACTTATGTTAAAATTTGTTAAGATGTTTCGAGTATGAAATTTGATTACATTAAAATAGTAATGCAGTATCTTATTCAAATAATATTTAAGTTTTTTGTATAAACTTGGAATGTATTCATGACTAATATTTTATTCCTAGTTACATATTTCGTGTGCCACGAAACTCTTTTGATTTTATTTCTAGCTTTATATCACATACATTATAAACATTTTTTATTACATATGTATATTTATACAATGTTTGTCTTTAACTTTTTTGCATGCTTCTCCTGCGTCTCTCCTTCTCTTGTGAATGTTTTTATGTGGCACTTGTGGCAGGTCAAGAGAAAGGTATTGGCAAAGTACTCATATATTTCGTATTAAATGCCTTGTACTATGTACATTTTATTGCATGTCTAGTTCTTTTGAATTAATTATGTCACTATGCTGTACAAATTGCATATATATAAATATTTATCCTATTGATCAGTTAAAAAAGATTATTGTGAATGTATAGATTAGCTTTTTAGATTAGTATATAATAACTAAAATATAACTAGTATATAATAACTAAAGGAAAATATTTGACGATTTAGGTGATAATTTGTAAATCCTTATTGATAAGTGATTATTGATATGCAAATGATAAATTTGTAGAGTATGTGACAATTACATACAAGTTTATTATTACATTATTAAGTTGCATAATTAGCAGTTAATATTTTATTGTTATTTTTTATTTGTATATACAAACGAATTATGTAAGCATTTCAAAAGTACACACTTTTACTTTTATGTGAAGGGTTTAAAGCTTTTTAGTTTTTATTTTCATAATATGTATATGTACTCAAAGTGTAATAAGTTCATGTAGCATGGTATGAAATAATGCTTAGCTGGAATGTATTTGAAAAGCTTTCAAATGCGATTGCAGATTATGTGTATTTTATATGAATTATACGGAAATGAAAGTAGCTTTGTTTATGAAACAAGTTTTCGTAGCTTTTTATGTTAAAATTTTTTAACTTATCACATATTAATAAGAAAAAGTTAACAATATGCAACTTTTGTATTTAAATGTTTAATTACATATTATGGAAATATATATAGAGTATGCTTATAAAGAAGCTAATATTAAGGATTTGTTCTTATTATCTAATATATGCAAATGATAATTTAGTCTTCAACGATTTTATAGTTTATTTTCCATAATTTCACATTTATAGCTTAGTTTAAAATTTTTATGAATTTATTACAAAATAAAAGAATTGTAATTCTATTACATAGTAGAAATTATAATTATGATATAGGTTAAATGTTATACATATATTTTTTAATATTTTTTGTTTATTAGACAAAATTCAGTGCACGATCACGAGGTTGGGTCGAATTACCTTCAGATTCTAACTGTAGATCATGTATTAAACTACGTTTGGATCATGATTTAAAATGCAAGTCAGATTCTTGGAAATTGTCTCAAGCAAGTCGAGCTATAAGGAATAAAAATATGCACTTAAATCAGAATCAAGATAATACAGCTGAGGAAGAGGTAGATACTACTATAGATGTACATAACAAACAAAGTGTTTTGGATTTGTTTGAAGATAAATTAGAAGTTAAAGTTACTAATGTATCTATGGCCTTGTCTATGAGTTCAATAAGTGGTCTTACAGACTTAACTGAAGATGAAATTATACCTAGGCCGATACCATTGCAGGTATGTTAAATTTTATTGTATTATTTCTTTTAACTTTATTCTTAATTACATAACATTTTTATTTTATTACAGATATATCTGGAGAGTATATCATTGCGTTTAAATGAAGATCGTCCACCGAATAATATAACTTCGCCAGGACCAATTCCTATAGATCTGAATATTGCAAAGCTTAAGATAGTACGAGATGCAAATGGAGTTTTTCATATCGAACCAGTTGGTAGGTAACAATGTACAATGAAGTTTTGTTATTTGCCACTTATTATTTTCATACAAGAAAGATATATAGTGTATAATATAGTATTGTACAGTAAGTTTATAATATAGTAGGTTTTCGAAATACATGTAAGTGATAAATTCTTTTATTTAAAGATTTGTTTACTTTTTTAAAATTAATGTTATACATTGTATAATTCTGTGCATTCAGACGGCCTTTCTAATGTGAGCATTTATACAAAACAATTAGAAAAATAGTAGTAGCATTTACTGCTTTAATAATATTGTTTAATAGGACATTGAATAAATAGAATTTTAGATTTGCATTTAATTATGCAAAGGCATGTTTTATTTTTTCTCAAATCAAAAGAAAATAATTTCTGCTTATTATCACGTATGCTTATTAAAATTTTTAATGCAATTTATAAATTAGCATGAATGAATAACATATAGAATGTCCAGAAAGGTTGGGACAAAACTTATGAAAAGTTATGAAAAGTTTATGTAAACTTATGACCAAAAGTATTTTATTGAAGACTTATGAGTGTTCAAAGATTTCTGAGAAAGTAGTTCTTAAGATTCATTATACAGAATTGCAGAAAGACACAAATATATTTACTACTATTTCTACGATAGTAGGAATATTCGAAAGAGTTCAACAATCATTAGTTCGATGAATGATTTGCATCCTTGATATTCTTACAGAAGCAATTTCAAACATGTATTACAACTGTCAAAGCAATTAATAACCATTTTTTGATGCTTATAACTCTTTAATAAAGCATTTTCGGACATAAGGTTATATAAATTTTTTGATCTACTTGATCTCGTTAACATGTAGTATATGTTTTGTCCTAACATTTTTGCCCCAACATGTCCTTTTTGGACATGCTGCATATAAGGTACAAAACATTGTTTTATAACGCTGCTTATTGTTCACAAATAGTTTAGATAGTAAATATATATTGTTTACTCACCATCTATGTTCAATAAAAAATATTTAATTTCCTAATTCGTTAAAAGTAATTTTTTATTAGAAGCACAACTTTTTTGTGTATTTTATAGATCACTATAAAATATTTCCCTATACATTTCTCTATTATTAATCTAACTTAAACATTTTGTTTCTAGTAAATTTGTTGAGCAGGAGTAATTCCCTTGTAACACTCACAAGCAGTGATACTCAAATAGTCGAGAATATAAATCATGAAATGGAACTAAATATTTTAAGACAGTCCAGTAAACAGTTGAAATTGGATAATGAACAGCTTCGACGTCGTCTCAATGCTTTGGAGAAAATATCAGAAGAAAATGCGAAATTAATACGTATAAAAGAAGAATCTACTGTAATCAAATCTCATTTAAGTGCAGCACAAGAAGACATACAGCTGCTTCTGAAAGAGAAAAGAGCCTTGCAAGAAACAATAACAGAACTTCAAAATCGAATAATTGGAAGTGGCCCAGGCAGTGCTACTCGTGCATCTTGGTCATCAAAGAGATAGCATACCAGTTGTTTTGATTGTTCCAAATGTTGTAGTTCGAATAAGTCATAATAATAATTTTATTAATTATTACTTTTCATATTATTAGAAGTGAAATTTTACACAGTTGAATTATGTTTTCATAGCATCTATATTTAACTTAAAGAGAGAAAGGTATGTCATACTAGAACTTTTGGATCCTTACTATACGAATTTAATATGTTACATTGACTTTTAAGTTTTATAAAGAGAAAACTTGAATAACACATTTATTATAATATGTTATGGGCAAAAATTTCCTGAGTTTACTTGTTTTGTATATTATCTTGTCTATCATATTTATGCTAGTAATTGCCTTTAGCTATTCAATAGTCATTATTCAAGCTATTGAATAGTTATTCAAATCTATTCAAGCTATTCAATAATCATTAAGATAACATTCAGTTATATAAGATGCACTTACATGAAATATACTGATTTTTACTATGAGCGAGTACAAGGCGATAAATAATGGCAATAGTAGTCAGTGTTTAGCATTTTCATTAATGAAACAAATAAAGAAAAGATTGGTGGAATGAATATTCTGGATACATACATGTGTATTTATGATATGCGATAATACACGTGTTAAAACGTGATGTATATATGAGGTTGTTAATAATTTTGCGCGCACGCGCGCGCGCCCACACACACACACACACACACACAATTAGTTATATATATTCATATATAATATATTAATTAATAGATAATATAATGGAATTATTATGTAATTTATTATTTATATTTAATATATAATTATTAATTATATATTAATATTAATATATTATGTATATAATATATAAATATTATGTAATATCTATATATACATATTTGTTGCATATATAGATATAAAACGTACATGATAGATTATAGTATGCTAGTCAAATTATTGCAATATATGTTTGGTTTTATAGCAGTGGTTGTTACCTAGTATGAAAACAGAGAATTGAATATAAATTTTTTACCAATGCTTTTTGTTCTTCTCATCGTAAATGTTCTGACGAATTTCATAGGCAACTTTTAAAGGAATGAGAAAATACAGTAAAGTAATATAATAAATGTAAGATATTAATGGATATTGAATGATAAATTATTTGAGCCTACCAGATAGATTGTCTAGCTTAAAATCAATGAAGAACGTTTGTTCGTATTAATGTATATGTATAAGATGTGTATAAGAGTGAATACATGTGATTTAATAATCAGTTACGTGATAAAAATAAAACTGACTATAATATACAATATACAATGATAATCTAAAATGTTTTGATAAGACTGTAAAACTGATGTTATTTCCTGTGTCATTTCCTGTATTTCTATTAAACTGAAGATATGCATTAATTGATATTTATCTTTGGAAATGAATAATATTGGACTACATTAAACCAAAATTAATAGTGTATTATAGTGGACTAATAATTTTGTCACATTGTATGTTGTGATATCTTGACATTTTATCATTGTATGTTACAATAAATTTAATTTCCAGGATGGGTTGCTGGCCAATCCTTTTGTTACAAAACATTGAGGTATTTTTCTAATGTGTATTAATGACAATTGCTAGTTAGATTTTTTTTATTTTAAAAATCTGATTTTTTTCAAACAAAACGAAAACAAAAACAGTTTTCTCCACTATAACAAATTTATTAAATTTAGTGTCAGTTTTTTTAAAATAAAAAAGTAAAATAAAATTTTTTAATTAATTCACATTAATATGAGATGTTGGAAGAATAATTTGTTTACACTTAAGTATTATGTAGAACATAAAAGTCTTGATTTCGTTGTATAATATTTGTTTACTTAGTCAGGATATTTAACTATTCGATTAGATTAAAATTTTTGTATTTTATCTCTATGATTAAATGTAAGTTCTACTTATTATGTTTTATTTTGTAAAATGTTATGTTTCTAAGATCTTGTATTTAAAATTTTATATTAAATTTTTATGATTAAAGAATTTTTTGTTGTGTTTATTACAATATGCTAAATTAAAATATTTTGGGACATGATCACAGAATCATATATAGGGAAAAATTTGAGTCTATTATGAAAATATATTATATGTTACATATATTATAGTGGAATGAACTGTACATTTATAGTTGTCTGTACATATCTTACATATCTGAGTATGTAAAAAAATTAAAACGCAAAAATTTTTGATGTACACATCACGTTTAAACATTGATATGTTCTTATAATCTATGTCTTATAACGGAATATTCAAGTTTTAATTTAATTATAATAAATCTTTACTTTCTTACTATACAATTATGTATGTTTAGTCCCTAAAAGAATAATGCTTGAATCTTTTAAATATTATATATTTGTTACATTGTAATATTGTATAATTTTATCAAATATGTTTGTTAAAAATATTAATTTAAAATGCTTCTTTTTCATTGTTATTGTATTTTGATTTCTGCAAAAATATCTTTATTGAAAACAATATTTATATTGTTGTATATAAAGCATATATTACTTCTAAGCTTTATATGTTGTTTAATATACGAAAAATTAAAATTTTATGATTGAATATAAGTTATCTTTATAATAAAATAAGATTTAAGACGTTATTTTAATGATTTTAAAGTATTTATTTTGATAAATTATTTTTTCTACTTAGTCGATTTAATTACACATTGTTCAAATTTCTGTTTTCTCTTTATATGAATATTTTAGGATGTAACTATTATATTGTTATGAATAAATTTTGTCACTTTCGATGAATTTATGTTAAAAAAATTATTATCTTGCAGTAATTCTGTGATAATTATAGTATTTAAGTAACTATATTTCAATATTTAACTTTATTTGTTAAATTCTAGCTTAAGAAACACATTATTTTAAATATTATATATATTTATTCAAACATATAATTTTTAAATGCAATTATTTTATAATTTTGTAATCAAATAGTGTATAATACAGGTAATGTACTTAATATTGACGTTAAGTATTAAAAGTGTATATTTATAAAATCATTTGTAAAAATATTATATGTTAGTATCTCTACTATACAATTTGTGACTGTTATATTACTTTAAATATGCAATTAAATTGTAAATCATTAACTTAAGTGTATTTATTAATCATTTTATATATAATATTATTTTATGGTTAAATATGAATGTAATACAGCTCAAAGAAATTATTTTTGAATACTTCTTTGGCTGAATATTTTGTATTTATTTTCGTTAAATACATATTATAACAAATGTATTGCAATTTATAAAAATCTGTTCTAAACTTACAGATGTAAATAAAATAAAGATGTAAATAATTACTTATTTCATTTATTATATTATATATTATATAATGTGCATAATTTGTTTTAGCTTAGTTCAGATAATATTTATTATTTCTTAGCAACGGTATATTATTTAATGGTATTATTAGCTGAAAATCAAACATGTTACATAAATCATCATTTTAGCATGTAAAGTAGCTCACGAAATACTTACGATAAAAAAACTTTTATATATATAATATATATATATATATATAAAACTTCTACAACTTTTACATGCATTTTCGGATTGGTTTCAAATTTGATCAATATAATCATCATAGTTGTGTCTCATGAAAGTGTTAGTAACGTTTGAAAATAATTTATATGACATATACAATTGTATATAAAAGCTTTTAACTTCATTCATGAGTCACTATAGCTGTGTAATAATTGTACTAATTCAAAAAGGGCGCGTAACAAGTCGTGTAGTTCCGTGTTTTCTCGGAAGTTTACGCCATCGTATCTGTAGCGGTAGCGAATAGCGTCACTAACGAAAGGGGCGACAAGTGCCACGGTCGAACTATTTACTTGAATCTGTGTGCGAGTTGATTTAGTGTGTGGGTCAAAGCGAAGGGGCAAAAAAGAAGTCATCCTAGGAATCACTGCCATCACACGTAAGTAATGAATATATATTGAATACATGATGAAAAAAGGTCATTATCGTCGGTACAAATATTGGTGGTTGCGAAACCTCTACATTCAAATTAATTTTCCATAACATTGGATCTGGCGGTTGAACACGATACATTATAAGTTGTAATCATGTTTCGCACAAAGTGGTAATGGATACTTCACTTTGATCTTTTTCGCTTTATTCCTACGAAATGTGACATTTAATAGTGATCTGTATAAATATTCTCTTTTCAGTAAAGAACACGATCACTCATCTTTCTATCGGTTCTTGCAAATGGAGCACAGTCATAAGAATACCGACTGTTATTTTTTCTATTACTCAACATGCACAAAGGTATGTAAAATATAAAATGCACGAAACATTCGTTGTATTTAATCATCACCGTAAAATTTTAAATGTTGGATAGATTTGTTCCATATTGTTTCTGATACATTGAATTCGCGAGGTTAGATCGGCCATGTTGGTGGCAGGCTCTACGATATCATCCGTCGTTTTAAAATAATTAGTGAATCGTGTTATTTATATATTACAACAGTTGTATTTCTTCATTTCATGATTACTTTGAACTTTTTTTACTTTGAAAAATTTAACTGTCGTATATTGTTTACTATGTTCGTGTCCGAAACAATTTTTGTTACTCATGATGGTAATATTAATTGAAAATTGTGATGTTTGTCATTATGTATAAATAATTAAATATTTATTTTCATAATGTATTATGAGAAATTATATGAAATAACGTTAACTGTTGAATTTTGAATTGTTGAAGTTTGAATTATAGATTGTTGCAGTATTTACATTGTACATGAGCACTGCAACTAATTATAACAATTCTTTGTTAGTTCATTATTATTATACTTTTGATGTATCTGTATTTTATTATTTGTTTTTTTTGTTAATTTATAATTATATTTGTAGGGTGATAACTGTCCATTTAGACATGAACCATCCGCCTTGGGTTGTGAAACAATGTGCGTATATTGGAAGCAGGGCAAATGCTTTGATGAACATTGTAACTTTAGGCATATGGAATTAAGAGTAAGCATCATTCAAATATTACAGATAAATAAATCATTAATTGGAATTTTAAATAGTTTACTAATGTTTCTTTGTTACTTGTTCGAATAGAAAAATCGCAAATCAATCCCGTGTTATTGGGAAACACAACCTGGCGGTTGTAGAAAACCACACTGTTCATTTATGCATAAAAACGCTCGTACAATTACTAATGATCCTATTAATCCAGTAAAAAATTTTGATTTAACATCAAAAACAATGAATCAAGAATGGTCAAATCGTCAAGGTAAGAGTATTATGTTATCATATGGGGTATTTCAAAATTAAACAATCAAATTATGTCAATATATAAAACAAGCATATTACATAAATATGGAAAATATTTTATTAACAAATATGTTTAAATGAGAATATTCAGTATGAAGTAATAGCAGATTTGTTAATATTTCAGTATGAAAGTAAATCAACAGTGCTTAACTAAATTGTTTATTTTAATTATATGTATTATTTTAAAGTATTGTAACTTTAATTAATTTTACATCTCAAAATGCTGTTCTTGTTTTTAATGAGAGCTTTATTATTTATTAATGAAATATTAAATGTAACATTCTGCATATTTTGTTTCTATATTATGTTGAACTTTCTCACGAATGTTATGCGATACATTATTGTTTTTATAACCTTTCATACAGGAATAAAATAAAATAAAAGGTCAATGATATTTTCATGATTAATATATTCATTATAATTAATTAATAAATTTTAAATTTCTGTTATATATATTCATAAAATATATTATTTAATTATTTAATTGTTTTGTTTTAGAATACCCTGTAAATTATGATTTTACAATATTTTATAACCTTATGTTGTTATTTTCATTTATTTTATAAGGTCTTTTTTCATTACTAACAGATGACACAAAATATGATGGTAGTAGTACTGAGTCAGATCAAGGTAGAGGAAGCAGTGAAGCAGGCAGTTTTATTGGTAGTCCAGCTGTTGATCCTCTTATCGTCAAATTTGAAGAAGGTATGAGGCTTTACTAGCCCCCCCGTCCATCTTTCAGCGTACATTATCTTACGTCGGCTACTCTTTCCCTTCCACCTAATCTACAAACAAGCATAAATATTCCTAATGCACTGAGTATTCCGAGTAACCTGACAATCCCTAATAACGTGTCTAACAGTCTCAACATACTAAACAATATTAACATTACGAACAATTTGAATATACCACAAGCTAATGTACAAAACTCACAAACTTCCCCTTGCCATCATGCATTATCATTTTCTCACCCACAAAATTTACATTCACATTCTCCTGGACAGTCATTGTCTCCACTACAAAATCAACAGAATTCTCCGCTGCTTCAGCAGCCATCATATTCACCTATTCATACTCAGCAAACTTCTCAACCTCAAACATCAAGATTTCCTTTCCCATACCTTGAAATGACGTCATATAGACGATTTTAAAATTACCGGGAATGCCCTAATTGTAACAATGTAAGTTTCTATCGACCAATAACCAGTATAGAAAAAATACGTTAATGAAATATTAAAACAAGGGAGAGAAACACAGATAAAATTATATGAAACAACTAAACATTGTCTTTTAAAAAAAGCTGGTGTAAAGTATTGTATAAACGTACAACATATACAATGCTTTATATGCAAAAGTGAAAAAGTTATACTTTCTATTTTGCAGTAAAATTGATTACAGATTTTTATATTGATTGAGCACCAGGAATGTTAGTACATTTCCGATACTTAATCGATTTTCACTTAATTTATCTGATTCATACAAGACTTGTAAATTAATATAATTAAGTTATTTAAGAAAGAAAAAGAAAAAAAAGACAAGTTCATTATGAGAAAACAGCTTAAGCTGTATCAATGTCACTAAAAACTTATATGATATTTTGCTAATAGTAATGGCTTTTTATAGTGTCAGATACATATTGATGTATTGTAAATTTCCACAAGATACGTTTTAAATTTCCTCTTCAATAATAAAGACTGCACTACTTAGAATTTATTGATACATATAATAAAATATTAATAGTTTTTATTTAGCTTACATAAAAAATGAAAGAGAGATAAAGATATATATGAAATTATATATATAAATATATGCAAGAAGAATATTTCATTAGTTATGAATATGTAGTGAAAAAGCAATAGGTGAACTATATCGTCGTCTTTATTATTGGATAGAATAAGGTTATAAAATTATATTGACATGTGAAGGATTTCTTTGAAAGATCATTTCGTACATTTGTGTACATAACACTTTAAGAATTATAGTCAAAGGTGTGTGTTGTTTCAATATAATGATTAAATTACACATATAATTTTGTATACACATACAGTGTATACCATGGGGAAGAGGGATAACATGCAACATTTAGATTGATCCGATAACTCTGTGTTCTCAGTGATATTGGTTTAAATTTACCGACTAGTTGTAATCAGAATTTACATCTATATTTGAACACAGTTATGGTTACATTATAATTATATTATAAATTAGAAAAGTTGAGAGTAACTGTATCATCAAAAATGAGCATGGTAACCTAATCATAAACTAAAGGAAAAAAAAAACAAAAAAGAACAGAATAGAACGAAAAAAGCAAAAAAAAAAAAAACGTAGATTTGAATATCAATTTTTGCAGGGGCTGCTATATCTAAACTTTGCCTGTAGCCCTCTAACTGCCTATGGCTATCTTTCTCCAGCGGCAGCGCGATGAGCCTTGAATTTTCCCGAATGCCGCATAATAGAAAAAACAAGATCGGAGTACTCACGTCTTTTCGTTGTGCTATAACACTAACGAAACACGAACCTATACTGGATGAAATAAGAAGATAGCTATGGGTCGTCGCTTTGCCACACACACACGATTTGAACTCGCACAGATTTCTTGATAACCAATTCGACATCCGAGACTGGTTTAGGGTGAAGTAGTTTGTTTAGTTTTTAATTGAGACTGAGTTTTCATATGTTTGATGTTTGATCGTTTGAAAAAGGCTCAAAAGAAAGGATACTTCTTTCATCAGTGAGATGCCCTTGAAGCATAACCATTTGTGCAAATTGATGAAAAAAAAAACAAAAAATCCAAAAAAAGATTATTCTAACATGTACTAATTTTTTGTTTGTGATTTTTAATACGGTTATGCTTTGAGCTAGATGAAGCGTAAGCGAGAGAAAAATATTATTCGAGTCGAATACTGCCCCAGATATATGTGCACATACGCGCATTTCTTTTTGGTATAGTGTTGTATGTATTTTTTACATGCGATTCGTAATAATGTTTTTCGTTTGAGAAGAAAGAAAGACGATAAAGGCGAGATGGACGAACAAGAACGAACAAAGATATATGAACCTTCATTTATAAGGATATATATACATATGTATAAGCAGTATCTGATTCAATCGTAATATCCCAGCCTTGATTTATAATATAGCGCGTACACATGAAAGAAATATGATAAATGCCTTCATATGTTTTGGCTTCCCACACGAATTAGCGAGTTTTCAAATGGCATGGGATAATAAGTATAAAACGAGCAATAGCAGTATAGCTATTCGTGTCTAGACGAAATTTGTTAATAGCAGCGTGTTGTATCAAAATTTTGTTGTGTTGTACAAACAGAAAGGAAAGAAAATCGCTTCTAAATCTTTCGATGTATAAAAGAGGGAAACGAATATTTTTCATCGAATCACGCTGCACGAGACAACACGAATCTTGAATCTGTATAAAAAGAAATTCTAACGTAAACATAAAATCTTGCAGCATGTTTCGTTTTACTCAAAGTTTCAATTATCGAAAATGTAAGAAATCTCCATGGTGAACGAGAACGAATGAGAAATTAATGACAGCATCGGGATTAAGAGAACTTTTTATTCTGATGATTCCTTTTAACGAGTTTTTTCAAATTTGTTGATAAGTGAATGTTAATCGTTCGATCTCGACCGAGGGAAATTTTATAGCTTAGATTCGTTTCTTTCGCCGATGATATCGTTATTCGATTATGTTGGATATTCTTGTACTTCGTTTTCCTACGATGAATCAGCGATTAAGAAGATTAGAGCAGAAAGCGAAGGAGATCGCACGGGAATATCAAATAAACGATCGAACAGTGAGGTTATATAATATAAATACGAAAAAGCTACGAGTATAAATATATGAATATATATCGTCACAAATATATATTTGTGTATTTATACATAAAAACGAGATAATTCCTAAGGAAAGAGGAAAATGCAACTTTATATCACGTATTGCATGCATACACAGATACATATTTACATATACGTACTCTTAAAAAAGAAAAAGAAAAAAAAATAATAAAAAAAGAGAAATAAGAGCGGAACTTGGTGGAATAGTACGTGTAAATTTTGTTTCAGTCGCATCGTGATCGAGTAATAATTATATAATTGCTTCATTATTAGAAATATTTAAAAAAGAGGAAAAAAGACGTAGAATTTCTCATCATAAAAATATTCTAGATCCCAATGAAAGCAAGAATATATATGTACATATATATATGAATATACATATATTCCTTATTTTTATTACGGAATACTATTTGCGCCTAGATCCGCACGAAGAGATATGATGAAAATAAAAAAAAAATTAAGTGTAATCTGCATTACGAGACTATCGTACAGCATGACGAAGTAATTATATTCTATTTAACTGCTAAATGATATATCCACGATCGAAATTAATCGTCGCCGTGTCTGAATGTCATCATCGATCACAAAATCGATAAATTCGGGATTATTATTGATTCTGCGGTTTTATACGGGTAGAATTCTACGTTCTAGTGCCTAAATTTTTGTCTTTACCTTTTATTGAATTTCTCTTTTTGATTTCGATGAAAGCAAAAACAGCAACAACAAAGAAGGGTTAGAATAGAAAAAGAAAAGAACCTATTAGTTTGAGATAGGAATAGCAGTGATCTTGAATCTCAAGATAACACTGCAGGATCTTTGTATTTTTTTGTTTAACTCTTGAACATAAATATGCGAATGAAAAGAACAAAATTTGTGATGTAGATCAAGAAACGTGCATGGAGAAGGGAGAAGGAATGAAAAGAAGAATGAGAAATGCGGATAAGCTTGAAAAAAAGAAAAATTATATATTATAGGCGATATAATAAGTGAGAGAGTGCGTGTATGTACGAGAAATTTCTCGATTTTTCGCTTTTTTCCTTTTTTTTCGCTATTAACAGTCTCCTGTCAGGAAAAAATATTCATTTAAAAGAAAAAAATGAAAAAGAACAAAATACGCGATAATAGTACGATACAGGTCAGTTTGATAATTACATTACATTGTAATTATTGAAATATTTGTTTCCCAATATATGTTTTTGTAATATATTTGCAAATAATGAGAAATAGAGGATCGCGTTCGCGAGAGTTAGAAAGAAGTCAGAGAATGGCGAAAGACGTGAAGAATGAGAAAAAGTTCCGTGACAGGCACGCTATACTGTCGAAAATAGATGCAGAGTTAAATGATTGTTTGAAATGCAACAAGATCGTCTTTTGACCCGTTCTCGCGCAGCAAGTGCAATTATCGCATGTTCTTTTCAAAGCACAGGGCCTGTAATGCGTGCCACTTCTTGGCGAATGTGTGTGTGCGTGCTTATTGAGAGACGAAATAGTGTAAAACTTAACTTAGTACGTTTAACGAGCGAGGAGAAGGAAAGAAAAGAAAAAGAGAGAAAAAAGATCAGTAGCTGGACTCGTGCCGCCGGCGACGACCTTTAATCGCTATTTATTATAGTCGAATAACATTAGTAATTTTAATATATCGTTTGTTTCGTTCGTGTCAACGTTCAGCCAATCAAACGACGCTGGTTTGGCTTGATTTACAATTAATTACCGTGAGATTCTTTCGATTGATTGAAAGAGTCGTTGATTACAAAATCATTCGCTTATCACAGGATCGGTAATTTACGTTTTCGTTTTCTACTGTATTTTATAAAAGAAAAATTTCTCGGTCGATCATTGCAATTTATATAATAACACTCTTTATATAAATTCTTTTTTGTTTCGTTGGTATTTTTCAAAGGTCTCAAATTTTAAAGCTTTCCTTTTTTTCCCTTTTGTAACATGCTTCTCGAGTTGTGTTTTTTTCTCCGTTTTAAGGGGTGTTCAATATGCTTTTTTGTTTTTCTTTGATCTGTGAATTATTTTTATTTTTAATTGTTAGTTATCGTGTGCGTTCAGCTGCAAATTGTTCTTAAATCATTGTCCCCCATTCGGGAGATGAATCTTTATTCGAATTATATTATATTACTTCGTCGATAGATGACTTTTTTTTCTGTTTTGTTCCTTTTCCTTTTTTATTTATTGTTACCAAAAGTCGTCATTGCAGCGGCATGACCGTTATTGTCTGTCATTCGTATCTCTGTTGTATTGATATATATTGTTACTTATTTGCGTATTTTTCCTCGAATTGTAACGCATGTGTTCTCGAAGTCGCGCGTGCGATGCTTGGTCAACGGCAATTTCAAAAATATGTCTCTATTCCAATATCTATATTCACAAAAAGAAAAATTTGCAAAATATTAACAGGAAAATATAATTATTGAAATAATTAACACAAAAAGAATTATCCTATATTAAAAATGCAAGAAATTATATAGTTTTTAATGATTGAATCATTTCATTGAAAAATTAATAAAGAACGAAGGAAATTGTCGTTGAATTCGTTTAAAATAACTTGTAAGCCTTTGTTTGGCGATTGACGATGAAACAAAAGGTGAGCAAGTCTCTTCAATTTCAAAAATAAAAACTGATTCGATTAAAAGTGAGAAAGTGGGGGTTGAGAAAGTAGAGAGAGAGAGAGTGAGAGAGAGAGAGGGAGAAACAGACAGACAGACAGACAGACAGACAGACAGACAGACAGACGGACAAAATAGACAGGCGGACAGAGAATGAGTAGAGGAGAGGAGAGGAGAGGAGAGGAGAGGAGAGGAGAGAGAGCGAGAGAGAGAGAGAGAGAAAAGTAGAGAGATTATACGCTGAATATGCGATAAATAATTCCGTACTAATCCATGTAAACGAATGGAAAATATTAATTTTTACCGAGACGATTATTTGGATTCCAATAAACTTGATGCCATGAAATGAAAGGGAAAATAATGCTAGTGTGACAGAGACAATTTTTCCAATTTATTATTTATTTATAAAGATACAAGATTCGCGTTTTATAAAATTAATTGTATCGTCTTTTTACATTGGTCGAATAGTTTTTTTGGGCCTATTTTTTTGCATTTGTTGTATCGAATCTGAAACTATCACAAATAGTTATTTTTGCATTTATCCAAGGCATTATTATACAACAATTGCATCATACTTTAATATCTAATTAAAAATTAAGAAATATTCTATTTAAAAATTATAAAACACTGTAATTTTTTAATTGATTGATTCATTAATGATTTAATGATTAAAAATTACAAAATAATGTATTTTAATATTTCGTTTAGTTTTAAAGTCATCACTATTGCCCTGGACTAATAAATAATCAGTAAATTGCAAAAGCAATCCCAGCGTTGAAATAAATATTATTTGTGATAGTTTTTCTTTCAAATTGCGTTTCAAAATTTTTCAGAATTTCTCATTGAGTGTTGCGAAGCATTTGATCCTTACTAATTTGTGTTTTGTGAAATTTACCATGTCTGCCGCTCTTTTGCGTTAAAACTATGCATTGCGACACTTGATATTGCGAATACCGCATAGTGACACATACCTTTTTTTCACGACCGAATTGTTGTCCGGAATAATTTAATCCACGTGATTGCAAATGGATGATCAAATTAATTTGTAAAATGTTCACAAACATTGTACTCAGTTAAAAAAGAAAAGAAGAAAAACAAGAAAAGGGAGATTTTTCGACAACTACTAAATTAAAGATAATTAGACGACAATTTCACTCGAAACTCGGATTTTTTGGTTATTTTCTCATCGTCAACTTTTTTCTTTGTCGATGATCGATTCTTTGACTGTGTTGTGCCATTGTCGTGCGTTTATCCACGTTTTCTTATTTTTAATATATCTATAATATTTATTATATAAGTATATATATACACACATATATATTAAATATTATATTAAACATTATATTAAATATATATAAAATATTTATATATTTATATATATTCATATCCATATATATAAATAAATAAATATATTAAATATATATATATATATGTTATACAATATACATTATATGTATTATATATATACATATACATTGTAAAATTCTTAGGCCATTTAAAAAATATTTTTATACAGGAACAAGTCTTTATGGCCCTTCTTGTTTGTAGGTTTTCTCGATCCACAATTTATTTAGGAATAGTGTTTTAAATTAGAAAAGGGAAATCAAAAACGTGAAAATTATTTGAAATGTTAAAATAGAAATGACAGTTTAAAATAAATTTGTTCACATATTATTCAGGGAAAACAAAAGAAAGTTGCACAAAATATCAATTATTTCAAGTTAATAAATATTTTTCAATATATTATTAATAACTCTTGAATTTATATTTTTTTAGCAAATTACCAATAATGCTAGAGTCAAATATTTCTCCCGTAGTTAAAACGGAATTTATTTTTTAATAAAGGAAAATTAAATTTTTTAATAAAAACAAAAGATTTCCATTTGATATCTGGCTTAAGATTTTTGCACAATATTGCATATACATATACATATGTATGTATCTATATAAAAGAAAGAGAGAAAGGAAAAGATTGTTTTAAATATTGGCTGGTTCGTGTACTTCCCAATTGTGTGGAGAAAGAAGCCTGGAGGGAACTAGAAAAAAATCCAAAAGCGACGAATTTTCAAAGAGATTTTTGAAAAGTAATTAGTAAACAGAGAACCAAAAAGAGAAAGAGAGAGAGAGAGAGGAAATAAGAGAGAAAGGAGCACAAAGAGATGATAACGACGACGATACTAATTTACCTATTGGATTTTAAGCATAGATTACCTGATCACGTAAAATCAAAGAAGTTTGTACAATTAGTGCTAGTTACTCTTAAACTGTAGGAAATAAGAAATTGTTAAAAGGAACGAAAAGAAAAAGAAAGACACAAAAAAAGATAGAAAAAGGGAGGAGAGAGATGGATCACCGAACTCATATCCAAGGAAAATCGGTCAAAGTATTGGAATTGTACTCTACATTTTCGTTGTTTCTATTTTCAAACTCAAACTTTTCCCCATAATCTCAACCGGAGATCGAAGGCTACTTCAATCTACCAAAAACGACAATTAGACAATAACAGAAATAATCTACGATCAAAACTCAGAGTAAGCTCACTTTAGAGTTAATTAAGAGCCTTTCAAATAATTCTAATCTAAAAGATGCTTGGGAGACGCCAAATAGAATTTTGAAACGAATCAAAAGTAAACATAAATAGAGACTTTTAAAAGAAAATTCTTAAACAAATCAAAAGTAAACACACAGAAATTTTTTAAAATATTTGTAAAATGTTGTAAAATAAACGAGAGATGAAACATATCTAAGGATTTTAACAACAAAATGGAACATTCTCGTTCAATAATAAAACAAAGATTTCCGCAATTTCGTGGTATGTTTCTTCCAGAATCGGACAATGAAAGTGTACCGTCTCCGGTAAAGCCGCAGCTGAGGGTACCATACTGCAAGACATACGAGGAGATTCGTCTGGAGGAGATTCAAGCCGAAAGCGCCGCCTACTATTCCTATCAGACTGAAGACTATCAGAATGATGTTGGTGGCGGGAAGATCAAGACTCGTAGGACCAAAAAAATCTGTCGGTATCTGTCAATGAACAACGATTCGAGCGACAAAAAAGGATTGGACTTCAAGGTTCTTTCACTGGATGAAATTCGTCGTCGAAAATACAAAGGTTTTGAAGAAAATAAAATCAGAAGCATAGAATCGATGGATTCAATCAATACAAAGGAATCGACAGGATTTCTGAAAGACGCCGTAGAAACAGAAGCTGAATTTAAAGAAGCAATTTCTGTTAGAGGAGTGAAGAGACGTTTGGAAAATGTAGAAGAGGACACTTCTAAGCGCAAAGTGAAGTGTAATAACGATCGTAGCGTCATCTCGAGCAGTGTGCCGCCTGTGAAGCTCAGAAGATCTCCAAAGAGGTTGAGTTTGCTGCTCAGTGAGGAACGAGATGAAAAAATTGGCCAGGAGGAGCAAATCGAAGAAAAGAAAGAAGGATCTGGTAGAAATAGTCCCGAATCAAGTTCTATGGAAAGATTGAACGAATCACAGTCGATGAGTTCGAATAGTAGACCTAGGAAGAATGAAGTTGAGGTTAGATTATGTGATAGCAGCACGAATGAGGATCAGGTGCAATTAGAAATAAGTGAACCGAAGAAATCGGTTGATACGTACACTGTAGTGGATTCTAAAGAAGCAGACAGTTTGTTGAATGTAAATGAAGAGGATTATTTGACATTGGACATGGCGTCGGATGATATTTTGAAGGACATCGACGCGTTGCTCAAAGATAAAACCTCGATTTGGAGGAGAAGCTAAGGAACGTGTACTTATGTGAAAAATCGACTGGAATAACATTTGCTCATTTTCTATGGTTTGTTTCTCTTTCTATCAATAAGTGATGAGTGGAGAAATAAAATTTTTCGGTCGACTTATTTTCCACATTTTCGAACTGACTGAGGGATTCTGTCTGGTTTTTTTACCACAAATCAGATAAGTGAGACTGTCCATAGATAGAATTTTGTCGTAGGTTGATTCTTCAATAGACGAAGAAGATGTTTAGATAATTATCCTACTAATTATCGTTGTGAAGACTAGTAAAAGTTGAGGAGAATCGTATCGTCGAATTCGATTGTTTCGTGGAGGCCTGTATTCTATTTAAGCGATATGGGCGTGATTTGTTTCTGAAGGAATGAATGAAGAATTTTAGATTCTTGCGTGGCTATTGATCAATACCTAATATTTTTGTTCCGACTTAGCAGAATATACAGGGTATCCCTGTAATCAAGGTATGATTACATAACACTCTACGTGATAAAGCAAATTGAAAATATAGAATAACATTTGCCAAACTTGTCAAATATATTTAAACTTTGCTAATTCCAGGCTACACAAGAGTAGATAATCGATATAAGGTTATTCTACGTGCAGGAACAGAATACAATTTTTTCATAGGATCAGTTTCCGTTTCCGATAATATTAAATTCGACAATTTGTTAAATGCACGTATTACATCAAATCAATTTTTAATTAAATACGTTAAATACGAAGCCTATTTTCTTGAAAACGAGACTTTAAACGGAAGAATTGTATTCCACATTTTTGTCTAATTTTCGCATGTGGAATAATTTCCTGCTGATTGTTCACGCGCATACGAATAAGTAATTATTCAAGTTCACGTGTTGTACCAAACAAATTTTTAAATTCGATTTTATTAAAAATGAAAATTCCGTATGAAAAACTTTTATTTTATATCTTCGAGTTATTTTTTACGTAGAATCACGCATTTGTTGATTGTACTACGATAGCTGGGATACTCTGTGTTCTTAGTATTTTGAATATTTTTAAAATTTAATATTCAATTTCATTCAACATTTTTTCTTTTATCTACTTAATATAAAATAACTAAAAATTGGAAGAATGAATGATTGATTTGAAAAAATAAATTAATTTGGGAAAAATAGTTTCGGTATAATGTTTGCAGAAGGTTCTTGTTTATTATTCCAGTATTTTTTTGTTCGATATGATTTTAATACAGTGTTATGTATCTTATTATATAATTTCTGTGTTATAACATTTGGTCACGATGATTACTCTCGGAAACGAATGCATTTCCACCGTTTTTATTTATCCTTTCGTATTTTTCTTCTGATTACTATACGTGTTTTATTTACTCCAACAAACGAGATAAAATTTCTGGTACATTATATATGTATTACATTTATATACAGAGTATAAAAAAATAATGATCTGAAATTTTAAAAACTTACAATATTTATTAAGCGGAATAAAAGATGCTTAATCAATATTGAATCTATAATTAATTTTTTCAACAAAAACGTAATTTTATATTTTCAAACAATTTAGGTACTTACGTCTCGTGGTAATACTATTATTAACATTTATTATATAAATTAAATTTAATAAAATTTAATAATAAAATTCACACGTAAACAGAAATATTTATCGAAATTGAAGTTTAAAGAAAGATACCACCAATATCAATAAAATATCATAGCCAACCGTAACATTTTGTTATTTATTTCAAAGAGACGTTTGATTTGTTTTTCATTTATATTCAATATTGTGTTATCTTGTCTGATAGATATATACACATTTTCTACTTTTATAATTCAACTACGTTATTAAATAATGTAGTTGATTAAATTAATAGAATTCAGTAAACTAAGTTTGGGGGCTAAGATTATATTCTATGCTATCTACAAGTATTGATTTTAGAACCAATGTTGATTGAACATTTTTTATTCTTTTTAGTAGATATCGTAAGTTTTTAAAGTGTAAGATACTTGCTTTTTTAACATTCCTATTATACAGGATAATTCACCTAATTTTAAGTCATCAAATAACTTATAACTCTGATTTTTTATATGAAATGTGTATCATGTGACATTTCTCTGAAATGTCTTTTCTTATAACAGTCAAAATTACACGATTAATTTAATTACTCTGTATATAAATAATTAAATAATTTAAACAAGATGATAAAATATTCTTTATTCTCGTGTAGAATGAGATACTTAACGAATAATATTTCAATGTAGCTCCATATTTCCTAAAAATACGTTGTTAGAGAAACATCGCCTTTAAGCATATTTTTTACTGTCCAACGTTTTTACAATTATTTTTAATCCAAATTATTTTTATTTTGGAGAGTCATTTGCAGAATATTAAATGATTGTCAAAAACTAGAACATTTATTAAATTAAAAATATTTGAAGACCAATATTGGACTCAAAATGTCAATTACATTCTTCGTTGTGTAGAATGATTTAAATTTCGCTGTCGCTAAGGATTTTTCAAAAGCAGTTTCGGTTGAAATTGAATCGAGATCAAGATATAATTGATTATTATAAAATTGCAGCAGGATTAATTTGTTCAAAATTTTGTATTCTGTGAAAAATAATAACAACTAATAAGATAGTATCAATGTGTATACATGTCTGTTTAATGTGAAATTCTTTGATCTATTCTATTTTAGATATATTACGAAACTTTGAATTGAATGGAAGAGTTCTTTGACATCACGCTAGTATTGTCAGTAGCTTTACTATAATATTAATAATTTTTACTTTTAATTTTGTTGTCAATTTCAAAATGTCGTTAGATATTTGTTCAAAAAGAAAAGTTTCGTAAAATATCGAAAATATAAATTATCGAAAAAGTATGGATGAAAAAATGAACTTATTAAAAGAAAGTAACATAACATGAATGACGATTAAAAATAATTAAAAAGTATTTAAAAAATAATTATCGACTAATTAAATAATAATTTTTTAATTTAATTAAATGTTATTTTCCAAATGAATTGGTACAAAAGATTTGAGCACTTTCTTAAAATGTGAAATTTTTACATTTTTAAGTGATATTTAATTCTCTTTTAATCAAACTACAAACCTATACGCTTACAATCAAGCTACACCTGTGCTTAGACGAATAAACCAAATTCTGTGAAAATTGTTGCCTACGTTTTATTCGATATGAATCTTGTGGTAGGAATTAGAAGGTCGACGAATTCCATGTTGTTTCTCCAAAAGTTAAACGAATTTGTAGATTATTCTGTTGGTCATTCGATATTTCTACAGATCGAGGTACCTTCTGATGCGTATTGTGCCAAAGAAGTATTAAATTAGAACAAATATACGATTATTACATTTGCAAACTACTGCACGTTATGTTTGTTTTCCTTTTTATAAGTTCTATTATATTGATTTATTGGTATTTTTTAAAATTGAGATATACGAATGACGAAGGAAAACTCGAATTTATTATTTTTAAAGTAATCAATTAAAGTAGTGTTGTAATATGTATTTTAGTAGAATTTTGTAATTGTAATTTTATAATAGTAACTTATATTTGAAAATGTCTGAGTTATGAATTATTTAAACATTCACGTAGATTTCATCTTATACTTTGTATAACCTGATATACTTCAATATAATCAAATATTTGAGAATATCGAAATATTCTATAATGAGAATTTCTAAGGTAAGTGTTATTCAAAATTAAAATATATAGATATTAATTAATATATTGTGAAATGATATTAAGAAGGAAATTGTATTTATTTGTTTTATATATGTCGGAGATGAAAAGACATCGGAGCCTTCCCTTTGGAACTTCGGGAAAATCCCTTAACACCGTAATATAGATTCTATCATAGGCGTAATTAAACAATTGCCGTCATTCGATCCGATTGTATTTGTTCGAGATTTGTGATAATGAGCTTGGGCTCGAAGCGACAGCCAGTCGCCGAACGTAGTCGCGGTCAAGGGATGAACGTTTTGTCTAACAAAGGTATGGAGTAATAGTATAGCTCTCCTTAAAAAGAAATAGTTGTAGCGGCACTCGATAGTAAACATTTCAACGGTTTCTGTCCTGTGGTTCGCCACACGCAAATCCTATTCTTCGAGTAAGATGATTGCCAGATGTCGATGCGTTGCCGCACTACAGCTTTCCCTCGAGGGCGGCTAGCATCTTTTTCTAACCACCAACATGGAAATTGACCAATTATCAGCAACGTCAATTTCCCTCACTTTCTGAACGAAGGCTATCCTCGACGAATCCGATGATCTCGTGTCCTTAGACACACCCCATCATAGTTTTCCTCCGCAGCATCATCGCGACAGAAAGTCATTCTCTCGTGAGGTCGTATTAGCGAGTTACTTAGTGTCTGTACGCTCGGTGGATATTCCTCGTTTTAACAAAGAGTCTGACTTAGATATCGTGAGCATGTTCATCTATCATCCCGTTGACCGCGGATTCTTTATTGAACCTAGGATCATTGTCATTAGTTTCTCGAGTATCTAATTACCGCGGTTACTTGTCTAATTCTATAATAATCGTATTTGCACTAGTCAATGTCTTCTCTATTGCATAACGACAACGTGTAATCCGAACGAAAATTCGTTTCACGCCCCTAACTCTGATTCTAATGTAAACCCGACATATAGAATGACATAAAAATTTCTTTCATTTCGTTTTTTTAAGATAACTTCGGGATAAATTTGATTTTCTCTTTTGTGCGGACTGATACATTTCTTTTAGCATACTTGTATTCTTTTAAATAAACGACTCGAATATTTAGTCATTTACAAAATAATAAATAAAATAATTGTTTCGAAATATTATTTCACATGTTCAAAATACATATGTTGTAGTGGTTTTTTTCAAATAAAAATTCTCAAAGAAAATAAAACGGGTTTTAAAAATTATATTTCTATGCTTTCGTGGCATATAAATTAACAATTTCAAAATATTTTATTATATTTCAAAGAATAATGCAATCGAAGATTAATACGTATAAAGTTTATTTGAAGTACTTCAAAATTAGTTTCAAAAATTAAAATAGGCTTGATTCGTAAGAAATTAATATTAAGAACATCCATGCGCAAAAAGTAACGCTCTATAATCAAGATGTTGAAAAAATAAATATTTTATTACGAATTCTCTTTCCTTTTGGATAGAGATAACTATTATTGTCCGAAATAAATACATACATATATGTCGAAATAAGTTATTTATTTGATATAAATAGTGTTTAAAAATAAAAACGAGAAGGAGAGCACTCATTGTCAGTGCGGTAGGAGAGTAACAACGTACATATTATATAGTTTTTGTTGTATGAAAAGATACTATTTAGTATTAATTATTTTCAACCTAATACAAGCTAAAGAAGTAAAATAAAATACAGATAATTGTAGAAGCTTGAAATAAACGTCAAGTCTCTTCTATAACATCTATTGATTAATTATCAATATTTATTATAATATCTTTTATGTTATTTTAAATATGTTGGTATAACTTATTTTCAATTTTAGTTATTAACAATAACTATTAGTAATTAATAAATTATTTGATAGATTTTACCGAGTCTATAACGCATAGATGTAATATGAATATGTATTGTTAAAGTAATATCCTCCTGTAAATAATGAAGAATTGAAGAAAAATAAGAAGATGGAATTTTGAATTGTAAGGTAAGTGGTAAAATCGAAGATTACTTAAATGCACACACTATTTATTTTGAATGCATAATCGTACGGTTAACATACCTGGTTTCGCGTCATTCTGGTTGATCAAAATCTTGCACCGGATATAAATCATGAGTTCGACCTCGCTTTTTAAACGGATATTTGGGGGATTAGAATCAACTATAATATAAATGTGAAGATATCCTTTACGATGTACACACAACAAACGTTCAATTACTCTTGCTTCTTTCCGACTCCTTACACGAATATAAATAATACCGACTTAAAAACTATGTTTTTTTACGCTCTTCATTTTTTTTGTTTTATTTATTCGCCTATAGAAATTACGTCTAAGAAACTGTGGTTTAAAATCTCTGCGAGACTCTTGATTGCTAACGAGATTTTTTCTTTTACGATACCATTTTCCTCTATTTTTTCTTTTTCATTATTGTTGTTCTTCCGCAAAAATAATTATTCCGCGAATTTTATTCTACAACTTCTTTCCTCTTAAGTTTTTAAACAAATTCTTTTCTTCTTCGAATTGTTCGCTGTTCCGATTCGGATATGAATTATTTTTTCTTTAATTTATGTTATGATAAGTAAAATTGTGGCCTCGTAGTCGGAGAAAATAACGACGCTTGGAATTAAACTTGGTTTACATCGAAGAATGATAAATATTTATGCACAATGTTTTCTCGTAAGAAAATACATACGTCAGATGTTAGGAAAGATTTTTTTTTCAATTTTGGAATCAAAAAGTACAACATAATTACAAACAACAAAATAGTAGTCATTATATATTATGCTTGGTCGAAGTATTCAGATTTTTAATTATAGAGTAAATTTTGGAATTATCAAATTTTCAAATCTTTTGTTTCACGAATTTTTGAATCTTTAATATTTCAAATCTTTAATTCCGAAATTTCAGGTTTTTAAATTATCAAATTGTTGAATTTCCAAGTTTTCGACTTTACAGACTTTTTACAGAGTTTTCCAAACTTTCAGGTTTCTGAACTTTCAATTTTTTTTTATATTTTTCACTTGAGTTTTCAAAAAGATAAAAAAATAGAACGTTATGTAATAATGGAGGAAGGACGTCTTAACTAGTGATAATAAATATACCTTTACATAAATAAACAAAACTTTCCTAACATCGTCTGTATCATACATAGCGCTAACAAAAATCGAGAAGTAAATATAAGATTCAAACGTGATACATGTCTATTAATGTTTACTTCCAATTTTCCTGATTTATTCGTATAACTGTGTTATATTGCCACTCATAACAAAACATTTCAAACATCTAGTTCTGACCGGATGTCTCAAAGACCTTTTCTAAATAGATAAGTTGTTCGATTTCTGCTGGTCAATAATAAAGTATTACACCAATATACCTTGGCTATCTATAATTACTTAATTATCATCGAAACGAAAACACTTCGTTACGTAAATCCCGCTAACAACATATTGAAAAATTTCTGTACCTAGTAGGTTCACTACAAAGAAATTTCATCTATGATGTCATCATGGACTACCATAGATGTTGGCGAATTTGACGCCATTTTGACTCATTGATAAATGCTTTTTGTAATCGTAACTCGCGATACAAACAAGAGATTTCTTTTATTTAAGAAAAAAATTGCACACGTTCTGAGAACTATTTTATTTATCATATTAGAGACCAAAGGAATTTCCTAGTCAAGAATATCTTTTTATCTTGCGGTTGCTTTTAAGGCTCATATAGAAACATTTGAAAATTAGGAAACATGTTTCAATTTTAAAAACTTATATGGGGATTCGGATGAAACACTGATGGCAAAGTGAGAATCCACGTATACAATCGAATACCTTGATTAACTCGAACCTCTATAGTTTGGAAACCTTTATAAGATTACAATTTTTGTATATGTTCTCTTTCGCTACTGCGAGAAGCTCTAAAACTCGAAATATAAACTTATTTTACTTCGAATTATTTGTTACGCGTTTGACTGTGTTATTTTACCTCTATAACTCGAATTAGAAGAAGCCCAATCTCTGTCGCGAGTTGAATTTTACTCCTATATCGATAGGTAATATGTGTATACATATACGTACGTATCTATGTCTTGCAATGAAAAATCGTATTTTAATCTGCATTCACCGTGATTCTGATTCTTCATATGCGTGTTCATCATATACAATCTGTATAACAAACTGTCATTATTTTTCTAAACAAATAATAGATCTCTAACAGTTGAATGTGTTCTTCTTCGAACTTTTATAATTTGGAGAATATTAACCCTTAACACTTTGACTGCCACGTTGGTCATTGGTGACCAGAGCGCTTGAACTTCTTACAATTGTAAAAATTGTATGAAAATTGACAGTTAGGGTATTTTGAATATAACCGATAAATACAAGATACTTTGAAACAAAAAGTGCCCCATTGAACAATTAATTAGAATTAATTGAACATTTTAATTAGAATTTCAATAAACAAAAATGAGAACAAATCTTACATCTAACGGTGCACTGTGTTTGCATCCATATCTTTAAGGCGTAATCTACGAATATTATTATAAACACAGCTTAGAAAATAATCGTAAATACTGCTTTATAATCATATAGAGGGTGGTTGGTAATGGGTGGTACAAGCGGAAAGGCGGTGATTCTACGCGAAAAAAGAAGTCGAAAATATAGAATAAAAATTTTTTTTTCATTTTTTTTTTAAATTTTTCCATCGAGACAACGATCTACAGTGAGATCCGTTATAACGAGACGTGATAAGTGCACGCGTACCGAGCGAAAATTCAAAGTCGATTTTCTCGAGAACAAAGCCTCAAACGAAAAATTTTTATTCTATATTTTCGACTTCTTTTTTCGCATAGAATCACCCCCTTTCCGCTTGTACCACCAGTTATCAACCACCCTGTATATAATTGAAGTTAGAAGTGTGCACACACATACGTAGAATGAGCAAATACTGTTTACTAATATCTTCTACACGTTCCAACAATATATTCTGGACGTTTTGCTTACGACGAAATAACGAATGCAAATAGTTTGTTGATATAAACAAAGCCTTGTTATAATATATCGCCATCAACTGTTACCAAAGCGTCACGGTGGTCATCCGTGATCATCGATAAGATAAACGGTCCATTGGGAAAGAACGTTGTCTTACATCATCAATCTATTATTATTTTGCCATTATATGTTTTGAAAAATAAAAATATTCCCGCAGCGTTCTGAGCGAAACATGTGATTTCGGTATGGCAGTCAAAGTGTTACCTGATATCGTTAGGTCAGTGGTGTTTTTAACGGTTTGAATTAAGACACTTGATTTTAAAGTACTTCATTTCAATTTATATTCTGGATTTTTATATGATAAAGACCATTAGGAGGATTTATTATATAACATATAGAGAACACAAACTAAAATTGAATATTCTAGAATTAAGTAATCAATTCGCAAATCTAATCTCTTGTGATCAATTACGAGCCAATGATAACGATACTGTTTCAAGGTTAATCTTTGTATCTATTATGCCTCTTTTGGTGTCATTTTGGTTTGTTAAACCTCTCTTATTAGATCAGACCAAACTTTCTTATAGATCGGGCAAACCCTTCACAACTCGAAGACTTTAGGTTTTCCATTGAGATTCGAGTCATCGAGGTTCCACTGTATCAACAATTACTTCCTTAAATGTTTAATACAAGATCAATTGTCCCTTTAGCATTTTTTCATTTTTCAAGATATGTTGAGATATTTAAAGCTCCCGCTTTTTACCTTTTAAGTAAAGGTATATTTGGAAAAATGCGAGACATGGATCCTATCATTAGACTGCGGATTTCTATGGAAAGTTTGAAAATGCTCAGACACATAGAACGCACATAATATGTAAAAATATACTTTCGATATAAAATATTGAAATATTTTAATTCGATATAAAATATAAAATATCGAATGTATAGCATTCTCTAATATTTATTAGGTAAAATAATATTATACCTATGTAGTTTTCATTTTGTAAATTATGTTCATAAAAATAGAAATTTGCATAAATATCCGCAGTCCAGGCATTATAAATGAAGCCATTTATATTTTATTTTTAGAATTATGTATAACCTAAAACTTTTCTAAATGTTAGTGTATTATAATTCGTATCGTTATATCATTGTGTCCATTATTAACAAAATTCGTTTCGAAAGAGTCGACGTTTATGTGTCCATATTGTATAACAAGTGGGTATACAAATTTGCTAATGCTTTCAGTTCTACTATATGGCTTCAATTTCTTTCACACAAATTTTACTTTTATTCAATAAATTCATATTCCGCAAAATAATTTTGTTCAATCCAACTTCTTTGGTCTCTAGCATTAGAAAAAATACAACAGCTATATAGAATTGTAAAAGAGATCAAGAGATTACAATCGTTTACGGCATAAACATTACACTATTACCATAGCTGTTTTGATTGTTTTTATAATCAATACGTACTGATTATGTTAATTCCCGACTTGTTTTATTTTCTTCTTACAATATCGACGATACGCGAGTCTACGACTAAGAGACTTCTAAAGATGATCTTTCTGTAAGTCTGCTCGAGGCAAAAGTGTCCTGTTATCATGCTTTTAGGCGTGTACGAGCATTTTGAAAGTAATATTTACCAATCGATCACTTTCTCCTCGATCAATATTCACGAAGCTCGAATTTCATATCTTTCGTAGATAAGTCTCCGTTCGGAAGTATCAAGATACTTTCTGGTTTAATAAGTCTATCTGGATGTAATAATTGCTGTAAATTATTAACTACATGATTATAGACGATCATGATTTTGCATATACGACAATGATATTAAGAGTTTGCAAGAGTTACAAGGTGAATGTACTGAATTAGATAATCCTAATTAACAATTAATGTCCCTTTGATACAACATATTCTTGAATTTCAGAGTTTATAAATCTTCAAATTTTAGAATCTCTGATTTGTTAAACATTCAAAAATTTCAAAATTTGAATATTTATGTTTTCGAATTGATAAATAAGTCTTTGGATTTTTGAATTTTCAAACTTTCAAGTCAACAAATTTTTGAGTTTCCAAATCCTTGAATTTTCGTGTTACGAAGTTTCAAACTTATGAATTTTCAAAATTTTAGCATTTCTGAAATACCAAGTACCAAGATTTCGAATTTAGCATTCCAAAATTTTTCCAAACTCTCGAATTTTCAAATTCTCAAACTTTTAAATTTCTAGATTTTCAAATCTTCAAAGTTTTCGAATTTTCAAATGTATGATTTTTGTACGTATCTTGAGATTCTGTTACCTCCATCTGTTTTTCAAACTATATATTAATTCTTAAAGATTGTAGTAATAATTTCCCAATTATTTCCAAGATTAACCTCACGTTCTGTAAATATCTTAATACTTACGAACAGTGATATATTTCGAAAGATCGGATGAAAAATCACTTGAAGAAAAAGCAACTGAACATAATTTGTAATTTATACTCGTTCACGTCTAATAATTTGCAAAAACTTTCATCTCGCACAAAAGAAACTTTTTGCAAAACTTGTTCTTTTTATGCTTGATAGATCTTGTATCAGACGTGACGTTTATCATCGTCATTATTTTTTATTCTCCTTCCTCGTATGTTCTTCGAACGATTTTCAAGAGATCGCCTTTGAATTCTCAAAGGCAGTCGACGATCATCGACGACAGTTGAATCGATATTTTACTGAACGATTGCAAGAGCTGCCCTTTCATCGATTTCGAACGTCTTCTCCTTGCGTTCTCTTGTATCTAACGTTTGTAAAACTAACGTAAGTCAAAGAAGCTCAAGCCTACGGAGAGGATGTCGACACCGATGACCACCACGGTCACTGTAACCGAGGGGACCAATATTGCGCTGCCATATCTGGTGCTGGTTGACCTGGTACTGCAATCGGTACACTGACACCTGGTGATATCAGACCTGCAAGATGATTTAACGTTTATTCAATGGGTTTGTTTTATTGCTTAACACATTGTGGATCAGATATTTTATTGTTGACTATGACCAGCCATCTTTTGCGTGAAATATTTTAAAATTACTTATTTATTAATTGTTAGTAGTTAAAAATCATTGCCATGTTAGATATTTATTTTCAACAAATATTTCAAAATTTTCAAAATAAAGGTAATTATAATTTTTCACGTACTAAAAGTTTCTTTAAGTATGATACTTAGCAAAACGTTCATTTCTTTTTCCATTCGTAATGCATACTATGTTGTGTTTTGCGTTACAGCGGAATAACAGCTCTTGATTGATGAGGTAGAAATTGTAGATATCTTGTCAACAACTCCTAAAGGCGCGATAGAAAATAGTAGATATCTCGTTATTCTTTCGCAATGTGTTAAGATTATATACGTATCGTTAGACGTACAGTTACTCACGAAAGTATTCGCACAGTTATGGAAATCTTTCACAAATATATTAAAACTTCGTTTATGCGAACAACTTAATGTTCTATTATTCGAACTAGGACTGAGCATAATTTCAGTTATGCAAAAATAATTATGATGAATATATTCGTAATAAACATGAAAAAAACATACAAAGTAAATTCTATCGCGCGTAGTTTAACACAAGGATGGAATTTTATTTACGTTATTAAATAATAATTCAAGCTATAAAATGTTTTAAGATAAGAATTTTCGAAGTATATGTGCTATATCACGGTGTAGTGAATTTGAAAAATAAAAATAAATGGGTATAAAAAGTAGTCGACTTTATGAGTTGAAGATAAATTGCAAAATCCTATATTTATAATGTTTCTTTTTAATTCTAAAAAAAAATTGTCAATGTGAAACAGATGATTATAAATCGTACAATATACTCTATTGTGACAAAAAGAACAACTAGATATGTATATACCCGATATATTTAAAATATATATATTTGAAATGTTGAACATTTTTAACATCTTTCAGGTTTTTTAGTAAGATTTAGAACCGTAAGCGAATTTTATAGGTACATAATTTGTTAATTGCTAAGCCAAGGATTGTAATACCTCATTGTCTTTTTGCTCTTTAATATTATCCCGTTCAGCGATCTTAATACAATAATATCGAATCAAACTTTTCTATGTATTGTAAGGCAAGTATGTAAAATTTAAACATTACGAAATTTCTATTCATTCTGTATGTGAAAATATCAGATAATAGAAGCCAATTAAACACGGACATATAAAATCAATGATCAATCTTTTCGTTAGTACTCTTATTTTATAATTTTCTAATTTTTTCCTAATTTCTAATATTTAAAATTTATTTATTAATTTATTCTTATTAATTTTTATTATTTTTTTTATTAATAAAACATTAGCTTGTGAAGAATGATTATTATTAAACAAAAATATTCATAATCACGTTCAATATCATATTAATGATTAACAAGTGACCATATTCTCATCATTAGCTTACGACCTTTTCTGACCTAAAATGACCTTTTACCAGAGCTCTTTAAATTTATATCTCGTACTCTGGGCATAGAAATATATTAAAGGACATTACTAAAAAAAAAGTCCGGTCACCTTGAAACCTACGAATCTTTGCGATAAAACTACTTTTATCACGCTATCATGAACTATAGTATTTTTTATATATAGCTATGAAACTTTATCATTTAAGGCGTGGGGATCTATGTTAAAATATTCAGTTACATTAGAATTTTTTTAAATTGTGTTCTACCCGGAACTGCTTATGGTTTTGTCCATATTTTTAAGAAACATAATAATAACATAATAATTTAAAAAAAAGATAAATAATTTGTTTCATTATAACTGTGCTTTAGTGAAGTTTTCTGAGTGTACGATAGGACTATAAAGAATAAAAAATAAGTTTTTATTTACATATTATTTACTTTTTACATATGTAATTTTCAAAGGAAGAAATGGCCACTGAAAGAATTGACCAGTATTGCCCAAAACAGCATGCATTAAAAAATTATGATAATTATTCAGTAAAGGGTGCACCTCACCGATTTCAATGATGTTGAAATATTCTCGTTTCATTTACCTATAGACATGTATAATACTGTATAATATGTAATTGTATAATATGTATAATTTGTACAATATGTATATTATGTATAATAATGTATAATAATATTCCCAAAAAGCTTCAATAAAATTTCAATTAAATTAATTTTATGATTATACTTCGTTCTGAAGTAGTCTGCCACGGTTTTGTGTAGTTTGAACTAAACTTAGCTAATTCATCTATAAGAAAAACAACCATTTTTAATACCATTTTTAATACAGGCTGTACTAAAGTAGTAAAGTAGTTCCGACAAAGCTAGCATGAAATATTTTTCGATGAATCGATTGATATATGGAATGTCGCAGTTTACTTTAATCTTCAATTTGTCAAAAATCTTAACAAATATATCTACCGCCGTTGACAAATTGTTTATAGTACAGAAATATATAAAAGAAATGGTTAATTAATACATATAGTTCTAAACATAGACTGCTTTATAACTTGAAAACTGAAGCTGAGCGGAGGTTATATGTATAGGAAAAAATTGTACAGAATGTTACACTTGACAACATATTTTAAGATCATCGAAATTGGCGAGGTGTGCCCTTTTCTGAATAATTACCAAAATTAAATCTTATAGATTACTTAGATTAATATAGTGAATCATCTTTCAAGGTACTGTATTCCTTTAAAATCCTCCAAAAATCAGAAAAGTCAGAAAAATCATATTATTAAACTTGAAATACCATATGAAGAAACTCTCTAATCTAAGAACCTCCCAAGCCACCCAAACTTGATTTAGAAGCTAACAGAGACAACAACATTCATACATATTCCAGTACATATACCGGATGATACTATTGTAGCCACGTAACGCACTTTGAACATGCCTTAAAATAAAGTGTGATTCATATTTATATTTGTGATTTATATTTAATTTTTAGTTATTTTATTACATTAAAACGTTATAAATTGAAAATCGCTTTCAAACGACATTTTATGTCGACTGGTAATCTAAACCAGTTTAAATAAACCAGTCTGCAATAATCATAATCTATTTATATAGTTCCTTCTGACTGCAACTGTTTTATCCTTGAATAGGATAGTGATAAGGATTTCTAAGCCTTAAATGTCAGTGAATGTAGTTTCAACTAAGAAACGTATATTTTTACGCGCTCCATATAGCTGAAATTTCACACAGGCAGGCAATGTGTTAAAAATAAAATGCATCGAAAAGTTATTATTTACTATTTCCATTTTGCAGATAAAAATATCATGTAACATGTTTCTTGAGTTTGTTTTAATAACCACTACAATGTATTAGGTTGTCTGAAAAGTTTCTTTCGTATTATAAGGAAATAATAGACACACAGTTTTTTGTTTTATATTAGTTTATTGAATTATGCACGAACATAATAATAGAAATATGACGAAATGGATCATACTTAATTCGATAAAATAATATAAAACAGAAATTGTTGTTCGTCTATTATCATCTTATAAAACGAAAGGAACTTTTCGGACAACCTAATAATAAGAAAAAACATATGTAGTCCCTTTTATAAAACCCGAGGCTATCTTGGTTTCGCTTTAAAAGTAAACGATCTTCAACTTATGTTGCTTTAAAACTTTCGTTAGATTCCGTGAAAATTTCGTTACGTAGCCGTAAATGGTTGAAAAATCGTGCGTCGCGTTAGACCGAATGCACTGTATAGATTGCAAATGCAGTTCTGTAACGATAAAAACAGCTTGGGTAACGCAGAAGCGAGTATAATCCATTACCGGGAGGTTGAATAGCGTGTTATCCGTGGTAGTCCATCGGCTAAAGTGCAAGCAGCGAGTGCAGTGAGTGCGGTAGACACTCACCGGTGGAGCTGGTGTTTTGATTGTACTGGTTCAGGCCCGCGGTATGGTATGGTTGAGTGGGGCTGCACGTGGGCCGTGCCCCGTATCCAAGATGAAGAGGCTCGTAACTCGGTGGGCGAGCCACACCACACGAGTATCCGTTGTCTCGTTGTTGAAGACACGCTCCGGGACTCGGTCCCACCGTCATGCCCACGGTCATGCCCATGGGGCCCATCCCACCGCTCGTTGATAACGATGACATGCTGCTGGTAGTGTGCTGGTTTTGCTGACTCCCACCGGACATAGTGAAACTCGGCATCGACGTCATTGGGCTGACAGGTTTTACAAAAATGTGTTAATTTTGTTAATACGATATCTGGTAATATATGTACTAATAATAATTGCACTCGTAGGATATATGCAATTGGACTGGGAAGTTTGAAATATGTGTATGTATATTAATTTTACAATATTAATATTACGATGTAATATAATATACATATATATATTGCATATGTATATTTATATATGTTAATTTTGATAATATAATATTTGATAATGCAATGTCTCGATTATGTTTTACATTATGATAGAAAGTCGTCTACTGTGAATATATATACTAATATTTGCATTTGTCATATATGTCTGTCATTGAACCAAAAGGTTTTCCAAATATACAGGGTGGTTGGTAACTGGTGGTACAAGCGGAAAGGGGGTGATTCTACGCGAAAAAAGAAGTCGAAAATATACAATAAAAATTTTTCGTTTGAGGCTTTGTTTTCGAGAAAATCGACTTTGAATTTTACGTACGTTATAACGGATCTCACTGTAGATCGTTGTCTCGATGGAAAATTGAAAAAAAAAATTAAAAAAAATTTTTATTCTATATTTTCGACTTCTTTTTTCGCGTAGAATCACCCTCTTTCCGCTTGTATCACCAGTTACCAACCACCCTGTATATATTTTAGTTTTAATAACGATATTGAATATGGATGTGTAGATAATATTTTCTTTTCTTCGAGCGGGTCGCAAAGAATTGTCATTTTTAAAAGTGCGTCTCGGCTTATACAAGTTTAGGAAGCTTTGTATTATTTAAATATCGACCTCTATTTGACACATTCGCAGCTGGCGACGTCTTTTCTGACGTTTCTACGTCATTTTTAAGTCCTCACGTTATCACCTACCGAAAACGTGATTTTATGTTTTTCCAAAATCTATGGCTGATCGAGGCTCATGTAATTCTACGAAATCTCTTTTCATATTTACAACTAGCTATATGCAGTTTATAATGAATAGGGCTTTATTACTTCTTATTACTTCTTTTTTTAGACCATTAACCCCTTAACCTACTATTTACGTTCGAAAATTTTGGTCCGAAAACGTAAACAAGCTATTATATATTATATTATATTTGGCACGATCATCCTACTACGGGCTATGCCCGTAATATTTACGTTTGGTCCGATCATCGTACTACGGGCTATGCCCGTATTTGCAGGTTAAGGGGTTAACCGCGCGATGACTAACATAGCCATAAATGAGCCATAAGGCTTATAGCGGTTCGCAAACCATTGGATGGCCCGCAGATTTTTAAAAAATTATTTTGTATCACAATCAACAGTAATCAATTTACGGCGTTTAGCTGTGGAGTCTTGGAAATTATTAATATTTAATTAGGCGGCGCCCAATTAAAGTTCTTACGTCAGAACCGACATCTGGCAGCGAATGCGTTAACAAATCATGTTAATTCTCACCTGTATGAATCAGGCATGCTTGGTATTCCTGGATAAACGGCTGTGGGCGCGAAACCATGATGTATCCTGGGTGGAGAGGGCGGTGCTTGCGGGGGTGGTTGACTAGCCAAAATACCCGAGGCTGGCGGCGGTGTTGGATGGCCAGCGCCAACTAGACTCACACCTCCGGCGTGCTGTTGCTGTTGTTGCTGCTGCTGCGACTGTTGTTGCTGTTGCTGTTGCTGTTGTGACTGCTGGTGTTGCGGGTTGTCCCTCCGTTGCGTGCGCAATTTCTCTTCGCGCCGCCACTTCGCCCGCCGATTCGAAAACCACACCTGAGTTAGTGAACGAGAAGACAGACGAAGATACAGGTCAATCGCTAGGCTACAGGTTCCGCTTAATTTCGGTCGTCCGGAGTATTTTTTTACTGTTTTATATCTTTTTGCGCGATATTCTAAAGATGACGCGAACTCGATAGTAGGGAGTTGGCAAATTGGAAGTTTGGGATATATACAATGCATTCTTTGGTATTTACTGTGGCTACAAAAAGTATTCACACATATCCTTATTTTCCAATGAAGCGTTTTGTTATCAAGTTCTACGTTTCAGTCTCATAGTATCAAATATTTGTCACATGAGAGTACTACTAAATGATACGAAATCTAATATACTTGGATTTAATTAATTGGTATGCAAACACTATAATAAATACTACATATATGTGAATTCTATGTTATGTAGATTCATGCCTCTTGGAAGTGTGTTCTAAGTGTTGAATTATTGAGTTATTAGAAAATGAAGAATTACGGGTGATTCTGTATAGATTTTTGTAACATATTGTTACAAGAACTTAATAGTCACAAAATGCAACGTCAAAGCTAATGCGTATCATGGTAAAAATTGGGAAAATGACCGCTTTCTCGATATTTAATAATTTAATTTTTATCGATATTTGGAATATTGACTAAATACAGAAAGCGGTCAGACGTTTTTGGAACTTCCCATAAAGTGGACATCTCGAAACAATTGCCTCAAAAATATCTCATATTGCACACAAAGTATATCCTTTCAGTTGATCGCTGCGAATATCTCCAAAATCATTCGTGATACGGAAAAATGTTCTGAACAAAAGTTAAATAATTCTGATGTGGGCATAATTTAATGTTAGTAGTTGTTCTTGCGACACAACTTTATTTTTTTTAATAAAACCATATATCTTTTAATACATTAGCGGAGAAATATATATGTCGGAGATGAAAGGACACCGGAACCTTCCCTTTGGAATTTTGGGAAAATCCCTTAACACTTTAATCTAGATTCTACCATAGCCGTAATTAAGTAATTGTCGTCATTCAATCCGATTGTATTTGTTCGAGATTTGTGATAATGAGCTTGGGCTCGAGGCGACAACCAGTCGCCGAACGTAGCGGCGGTCAAGGGATGAACGTTTTGTCTAACAAAGGTATGGAGTAATAGTATAGCTCTCCTTAAAAAGAAATAGTTGTAGCGGCATTCGACAGTAAACATTCCAACGGTTTCTGTCCCGTGGTTCGCCACACGCATATCCTATTCTTCGGGTAAGATAATTACCAGATGTCGACGCATCTTCACAGTACATGTTCAGTTAGCCTGAGGATCCGTTACAAATCTTAAGATTTAGTTAACTAAAGTCTTTCAAACAGACAAACAGTCTTTGTCTCAACTACGGGAAGATAGGGGAAATCTATTTTTCTCACGAACGACGCTTTCCGCTAGCAACTTTCCCTCAAGGGCGGCTAGCATCTTTCTCTAACCACCAACATGGAAACTGACCAATTAACAGCAACGTCAATTTCCTTCACTTTCCGAACGAAGGCTTTCCTCGACGAATCAGAGGATCTCGTGTCCTTAGACGCACCCCATATAGTTTCCCTCTGCAGCATCATCGCGACGGAAAGTCATTCTCTCGTGAGGTCACATTAGCGAGTTACATAGCGTCTTTATGTTCGGTGGATATTCTATGTTTTAACAAAGAGTTAGTTTAGTAATACTTGTACCGTAGACAAGCAAGTCGAGTGCAACTTGGGCTTTGGAAGAAAGCGCATTCTAGGATCATTGTCATTAGCTTCTCGAGTGTCTGATTACCACGGTTACTTGTAAAAATTTTGTAATAATCATATTTGCACTAGTAAATATCTCCTCTATTGCATAACAATAATGTCATGTCCAAATGAAGATTCGTTTCACGCCCCTAACCCTAATCATAATGTGAACCCGACATGTATATATTGTAAAAACTAATAGTTTTTCGACGTAAATAGATAAATTACTTTTTAGAAAGAATACCAAGATAGGCCGATTGATGTATTAAAAGATGTATGGTTTCATTAAAATAAATAAAGTTGATCTGTATGTTTCTACCTACGGAAATACTACTTCACATTACCATATGTCTCCCTCGAAACCATTTAATTTCTGTTTGCAATATTTTCCGATGTCATGAATAGTTTCAGAGATATTCGGAGGAATCGATTTAAACGGGACAGTTTGTAATTATACGGTAATAATGTAAACAAATAAGCGTAATTGAGGAAGAAAGCCGATTCCACAACAGCCTATTAGATGTAGGATTTCTGTGCTTATAGTCTTACAGCCTGCAAATTGAAATACATTAGGAATTTTAACATATTAGTAGTGCCGATATTTAATTTTTAATATGGTAGTATAAAATATGTTTACCGCTTCGTTTTTTATACAAGTTACAAAACAATTATGAATATTATGGTAGTCAAAATTAGTTTTGCGTCCTAAAAGCAAAAATATGTAAGTAGGTATGTTTTGTTTAGAAAAGCATAATATTCTTTCTTTTGTGTAATAGTATAGGAAAATGGTTATCACAAGAAATATAAATATATAGCGATTATTCAGTAATTATGTTAGTTGTCAAACAAGTAAATCACTAATGTAGAATTCATCAGGGACTATAAGGATAATTTTTTTAGATGAAAAAACCTATTATTTTCAATGAGGTATTAAAGATATCGACATATAAGAATTAGTATTACAACTACTAAACCAGTAAATACGATTGGTATGTTTTTCTACGTTTACAATTACTAAAATCATGCAAGTGTTTATTTTTTTTAATTTTGTTTAAAATTTATCGTAAACTGAAAAATTATATTGCAAAAGAAGCTGGACAAAGTTTCATTCGAATTTTGTTTCCTACTTATAACTAATAGCGTTGTGTCTGCGTGTATGATTAGGTACGCATGCTGTGTAACTATACAATAACTATATTATATTTAGTATTGTAAAGGTTTAATAGTAAGCAATTAAGGGATGAAGAATTCGTTGCTTCATTAAAAAAAATTCTTTATATTATAATGGTAGGCGATTCACCTTTGAAATTTGAAAACTAAGAATAAAAAATAAAAGTGTTAGAAAAAAAATCATTGTAATCAATTATACTTGAAAACTTATTTAATATACTGTGACTCCCATTAATATTCGACATTTATTAGTTTATTATTTCTTATTTAGAAAAAATATGTATATTAGATGAAATATGTTTCTATCAACTACAATATTTGTTTTAATATATTAAAATATAGATAACTAGTTAATTATTAGAAATAAATATTTATAATAATAATGTTCTGAAAATCATGGTGCCTGAACATTAATCCAAGTCACTGTACGTAGTTAGAGAATATATGTATGTAGTCACCTGTATTCGAGCTTCCGGTAAACCAATCTTTCCAGCAAGTCTTTCCCTGGCGAAAACGTCTGGATAATGCGTTCTCTCAAATTCCTTCTCGAGAGCATCGATTTGCTCGTTACTGAAGCTTGTACGATTCCTTTGAAGCTTCCTTTTTAAGCGAAGACGCGCCTGATCGTCGTCCGTGCCTCCGGATACACTTCCGGCGTTGCTGTTGTCACCTCCACTGTTCGTTTCGTCCGAATGTGCACCACCCTCCAGTTCTGCAACTATAAAATAAGTTAACAATTTATGAGTTATCTTTTAACATTTATTATACATTTAAGATGGTTGTTCATGCGGTATATTAATCTTTTACTAAATGCATATACGTCTGCAGCAAATGTCTTGCGATTTCTATATATGTACATTATCAGATTGGTTGAAAAACCAGTATAATCATGACAGTCGTGTCTCATTACAGTTCTAAATGTTTTACGTAACACGTACAATATACGTGTATATAAATGTTTTTTATGGTATATGTGAAAATACTTTCGCGAGTCACTGTTGATATTACATTGGACGGTTACAAAAGTTTGGTTTGTTACGAATTCCTATCAAATATTAAAATGTCCATTTTACAATTGTGATTTTAAGTTGGATTAGTGATATACATATTATGTTCTTTCATTTTTCAATAAGTTCTATCTGTTATTTTATTGACAGATATACCTAGTATAATATTCAGATTACCCGAATAAAAGCGTTTTAAATTGGCAAAGGGACAATTAAAATAATATAAATTAAACAATTTGACATGAAAAGAGATAGTTAGATAAAGTAAATGTTGTATTTCTATATCTAACGGGATAATTAGCAGAAGAGAGGAATTTATGAATTAACAATATACGATATCGAAGTTTTGAGATTAACTCATAATTGTTAATAATTGAATATATCCAGATGATAAGAAGAAATTACTGTATCAATTAATTATTCATATTATAGTTCCCTGTTAAAATATGTACGTAGAGGTTTATTATAATAATTTATTGGTTTATAATTATTGGTCCTTCCGTTACACGTATGTTTTTTAAAGGTTATCCGCATAAAGTGTTTCATTTCAAGCCGAATACATATAAATTGTATAAAAGCACAAATGAGACAGCAAACGAATTACGAAGTTATTCACTGATGTAAAATAATTGGAACCAATGGTGTTCATTTTGATTAAAATTTTATATCCATTGATTCTTGTATAATTGTAATTTCATTTTCTATGACATGTTCTTCGAAAAGGATTAAAAAATCAAAAAAATTTCATCGACGATTCAAAATTATTAAACTTAACTTAAAAATACCTATAACTTTACCTTAATCATACTAATAATTTACATAATTAATTGATTTAAAATAGATTTCCAGAGAAAATTAGGTTCAATGTTAAATTGAGAAATTTAAAAATAAAATTCATCGCTATTTGTCTCCTACTGTAAAGCAAGTTTACAGAATAAAATATACCAATAAAATATTATTTACTATATACCATACATTATATATTATAAATATATTTACTATATATAACGATGCAGCGGATTAACTAATAATACTACTAATTTATAATAATCTGATAACACTTCCGATCTAGTTTCTATGTAGGTATATTTCTCCATATCAAAATTTTCAACTTCCCTGGTAAAAAAATAATCGCGAATCATGCGAAATCCTCTCTAAATCGATCTCCAAACCCTATCGATCTCATACAACGTCGCGAGTTTTTACTGACCCTCTCCCTCTTCGTTCCGTCTTTTTCGAGGGTCGTCGACAGAGGCCTTCGTCAGTTTTCTTATATAAATATCCACGTGCGTGCACGGTCTCGTGCATGTATACGTGTATGTAGAAACGCGAGGGGGAGGATTCGAGGGAAAGGAGGCGTTGCTGGGCGAACCTTATCGTCGGTTTCTGGGTGAGCGCGTCGAGGCGTCACTGGGTTTTGGCTCGACGACGAGAACTGCCTGGGGGTTGCACTGGGGGGAGGGTGGGGGAGCTGGTGGAATGGCTGGCTAGGGAAAGAGGGACGCACGATAAGACGCCGAGCGTCCCGACGCCAGTGTCCCTGTTCTCCCTTGCACGATACGCCTCTGTCATCCGTGCAAAGTGCCATCTTCTCTCTCTCTCTCTCTATCTTCTTCTTCTTCCCTTTACTCTTCCAGTTCTGCTATTCTTTTTGCTTCCCCTTTTTATCTCTGGCTTCTATCTTTCACCTTCTTGCTTTAATTTTCATCTTCGTCGTAGTCTCTTCTTTGTTTCACTTCTTGGGACGATAATCTTCACTTTGGAGTCTTTGCTTTGGAGTCTTCGACGCGTTAATGGAAACCTGATAACAACTTCTCGATAGGGTCGAGCTACCCGTTTCTGTCGAGCCTTGCCGCTTCTTTTCCGACACTTACTGTCTGAGTTAGGTCTTTCTTCGCTTATTTTGGGAGTCTGCTGTATCGTTTTGTATCGTGGATTAGGCAGATGCTAATTCATCGTTGGCTAAAGACGTATTAATACGTTTTATCTTAGAATTAACAATAGATATTGTAATCGCTGTAATACGTCTATTGGAAGATCCTATTCTACATTCTACTTTAACTTGAAATTTTTAACTTATTAGTTACTACATATAATTATAAAAAATGACTATGTGAAATCATATGTAAAGTTGATGCATTATTGGTTAAAACCGGAATTTTAGTAACTGTTTTATGTTGTAACAGATTAAGAGCACTTTTAGTTAGTATGATTATGAAGACCATATAGGAAAGATGTGGTAAAGATATAGTAAATTTGAGTGCTATGCTTGAAATATTGAATTCTATTTTTATTTTAAATTCGCCATTGAATAAATTGTATTTAATTGAATTTAATAAATCCAATTTTGGCTGGATAATTTATTTTATAAATGAAAAGGTTACAAAATTCAAAATACAGTTCTTTATTGATTTCTCGTACTTAAACCAAACACATTGACAAACGTGTTATCTTCTTTTCAAAATCATCAAACGAAACGTTCGTTTCTTCTCCACCTTATTATTTATTTATTAAATATTATAACGAATACTATACGATAAATATTTTATATATTTTTGCCCATTACGTGCATTTTATATATTTCTGCAGCTTCAAATTTCCTATAGATACAAAAAAATCTACAGTTTAGTGATGTATTACCATTTGCCTAAGAAGGACGATGGTTTTCATAATGATATCGTCGAGGAAGTGAGAGAACTCGAGAGATAATCCGTAGTCTCCCCTTTCATGGATGCGGTTAAGGTTCATCGTGGAAGCTGGCAGGGAGCCACGTTTCTAGTACTAAACTTCTCGTGAAATCGGAGGGCTGTTACACCAAGTTTCCACTACAGGATGTAGAATCCAGAACAATGTGGAACTTCCTCTTCCTCTTGCTTCTTTCGTCTTCTATCCTTCGCTCGTTGTCTGTAGCTTCCGCCTCCGGTTAGTTCTACTTTTCGCCTGTCGTTCTCCCTTCTCTCCTCTCTCCTCTTCTCTTCGTCGTTTTTTCCACCTCTCACAGTTTACACTTCGTTTGCCCTAGTTTTTCTCGTTTTTGTTTCACTGATTGTTTCTTTCGATTTTTCTACGCTCTTTTCTCTTTTTCAGGCTATTTTGCGTTTACTTTTACGAATTTTAAGTTTCGTTTCGTTGGTCTTATTCTTCTTTTTTTAATGTATGGTCGTTTTGGTAAGATTGCTCTTTAAAGTAAGTTTTTCTCATTGATGTATTTAATGGACATTGTTGTATTTTAGTTTATACATATTATTTTTCATTAAGCATCGATGTAAATTCCGACTATTATTTCTTTTTATTGGAAGTATTTAACAAAAACTTGCATTTATTCTACATTTAATAGTGAACAGAATGTATGAAGAAAAGGAACACTACATATATCAAACTAGAAAAGAAAGAAAAAAGAGGAAAATATATTTATGAAAAATTGATGAACAATTTACGTACATAAAAGAAAGCGGAAAATTCAGACATCCCACAACATTTTAAATATTAATACAAATTACTATTATTTTCCCTTCAAATGTTAATATAAATTGCTACTGGTCGTTGATGACCAATTATTATTGATAGTGCAAAGCAAATATAAAAGCTGAAGCAATTTGAAAAATTAATATTCAAAGTCAGTTTTAGTGAAAATAATCTCGAAATAAATCACTCTTCTAAGATGAATCTGAACATATTTCAAAGTAAAACGTTCCAAGCTTCTTTTCCGTGCAGATATATTTATTACGTTTGTAATATGTAAGCAAATTATACTACATAATTTTGGCGACTATTATTAATAAAGAAAAATCGCATAATATCACAAGGAAATTCAATTGTAAGATTATATTGACTTTAGATGTTTCGTTTGTTAGTCTCGAAAAAATTTTTTTCCAATTACTTAAGTCATTCAACATCGTTTCAAAACACCTTATATACACATATTTACATGCATACATATATATATTCATTATTATAGCAAAGTTATATATAATACATATATATATAACTTTGTTGAGTTATATATAATATAAATAATTTAACACAAATTCAATAGAAATACATTTTTGTTATTTTTCATCTTTTTCGATTAATAATTTAAAACTCATTAAGTATATAATACGTATATAATAATTTAACATCTAAAGTCTATTTGAAAATATCAGTATGTGTATAATATATTTGAAATATTATCAATGAGATATTATAATCTCGAATGTGTTAATTTACTTTCGTAAAGTTTTCTGTTAATATTAATATTTGTGAATTTTCAAAAATAATATGTACATAGTATTAAAATTAAAAGAATGCTGATGCTTTAGCAGAAACGTGAAAATGAAGTCGGCCATCGCGCTTCAGCGAGCTTGAACTCGGGTTGGTGGATAATACGTTGAACGACGATATGAGAGATTTGGTTGGGGCGAAAGACCAAGGACGAGAGTAAGAGTAAGAGAAACTGAATGGCTAGAAGGGATTCCCCTCCAACGATACATTCTCCTCTCGCTTCCAACATCTGTTGCGATCCTTCCGTTTTTTCCCCGACATCTCTTGAGAAATTACAAAAGACTGATCCTTTTATGATAGAAAATATCTCACTTGGTATGAAACGATTACGAAAAGTGGAAAAATGTAGTTTTATACTTTGTACATTTACATTTTTATATATTTAACCCTTCTAGCTCGAATATAATTAAATTTCACATTTTAACCTTTATTATCTGTAACATAATTTGTATTTTTGTATTTTTACATCATTTAACATTATTTCTATATTATTTAAATTCACGTACATATTATTTTAATATCTGTTGCTTATGATTATGTATTTGTTATATCTGATATTAAAAATACAAGAAATCTCGAGGGTCAAGAAATAATTTTATCCATTTCAAACGAAAAGTGTTCAGCCCTGATTATTGCTCTTCGTGTACCTATAATCGTCGATTTTTCAACAGCTGATCGATTTTTGATCGAAACAATACTACTTTGATCGCTTTTACGTAACAATAACTATAGCTTCAACGATACGTAACTCACTCGTGATCAATTGTTATATTTAAATCGGATCAATGTGTGAGATCTTGATGGTTGAACGGGAGGTCTTTTTCATTATGGAATTGATCGATGATCAATGATTGGTAAAGTGGCAAACGCTATTTACAAGTGGCCCGGTTGTTTCGTCGAAACGTTTTTGATACGCTTGGGTTAGTCTTGTGTTGTTTGGCTTCTTTGTTGGGTAATTGTTGCTGTTTAAGCGTGGTTAAGCAACGAGAGGTGGGTTTCTGCGAACTTTCGGATGCAGGTTTCATGTGTTTGTGAATTTTATGCGTTTTAAAACAGTATCTAAAAGATAAGATACAAATAATGTTAACTAGTGTAAAAACACAAATAGGTAGAAAATACAATACTTGAAAAGAAAGGCAGTGTATTAAAAAATATTTAGGTAAGACTAAAAATCGAAATATAAAAGAAGAATGGTATGTCTGAAGCGAAATAAAAATTGATTTCAATAATGCCCAATCCCGCCAGAAATGGTTTCTTTTTGTCTCCTAAATTCTGAAGAGTCTCTCGAAGAAGCAGAAAGGCACGCGTACGGTACCATACAGAACTTCAACCTCAGACCATAGAGAAAAATAGTTCCTTTGTTGTTACACCCTTCCATCCAGCTCTTCTGATGATCGTTCACGCATTTCCAATCTTCTCGAGGACTTCTCGTGTTACGAGAAATAATAAACTGTACACTAGCCACGAGTGGCATATTCGTGGTTGCCATTGTAGCAGCCGTGGTTCGTTCGAGTACGATAGAAAAATTCCAGGGGCGAAGTGGCGACGTTTAGCTAAGTGCACCGACGACCATTATCGGCGTTAATAATGCCGTTCGCCACTCGTGTGCTCGCGGCCATTACCCAGCCAGCTTTTTCTTTTCACCGATGCTGCTCTGGACTGGCTGCGTGACTTTATAGCTTGAGTTTCTCGATTCTCGAGTTAGGGACGATGTTTTAACGGTCTCGCGAACGAGACCGTAGAAATCTACAGCTTTACGAGCTCTCATTATTCTTCAGACTTCTCCTCCGCCGTATACACGCAAATTGTCAACTCTATGCTTTCGTAAGGATGTTTGACTATTTTGAGGATTTCTCTGCGAGAATTGGGAATGTTCGGATATAAAATTGTATTCTTGTTGGAGTTACGCAATTGGGTTGGCTTATAATATTGAATTTGTTAAACGATAGAAAAATTCTGTTAAGAGGAAAGTTATAGCAGTGTCTATTTTCCTACGACTTCATTTTCTTTATAAGCGCAACGATGCATCAAAATTGCACGAAAGATTCAAATACAATTATATATTTTCTTTTAGTCTTATCAATCTTTTGGAACATTCCGCAAGTGAGCAAGTATTAGAGTGCCACGTTTCAGAAATCAATATTTCGTAGGGTGTCTGAGGTCTTTGATAAATCATGTACTTTATTAAAGATATTCTGCTTTCACATAGTTTCTCTATGTTTTTCTTTAAAAATTAATAACAGTAGCTACGCACTAATAATATTAATGTAGTTAACGCAATAATACTAATATCTATTAATATTTGTCATAAAATTAGGTTTACAATAGAAACACTATCAAACACTCAACTTTTCAAGGAATCCGGATCTAAGATTTTCAGGTTGGAAATTGTCGACTAACGGTTTCGTAAAGATAATCTGCAGAAAAAATTGTATTTATTGTCAAGGAGAAAAGAGTTAACAAACGTAGTATTTAGTCTACGTATTTACATACGTAGTCGGATATTGCCAGTGTCAAATGAAGGAAGAAGTATTTATAAACTGATATTTGTATGTACTCCGCACGCTACCAACAATGTATGAAATAATACTTGTTGAAGTGGTCACCACTTTTAAGAAAACTCTACATCTGGTCTTTTTAGTTTTCTCGAGCACCGAAGCCATCGACAGCGCGTAGACAAAAGACTGCGACGAAGTCAGACCATAAACAGTAGACAGGCTTCGGGGTTTTCAGTTAGCGTGCGGATCTGGACCAGCTCAAATTGTATTCTTGCTTATAATTACACTTCTATTTAAATATATTTTCTGCCTTACAATTTATCCACGAGTTTTCTCTGTTTACACATCGAATAACCTCAACAGTACCTTTTATCGTATTTTACGTGTTGCGATAACAATGAATAAATACAAAATTCCATCGAATTAACAGAAACTGATATTTCTTACACACTTAAAATAAGTTTATCTGTGTAAATAGCTGAAATATCACACTGTATATCGTCGAAGGGGTAACAAGGGGCACGGGGACCAGATGCACCGTTTCCTGCGCATCGAATGTTCGAATAGCTACCAATGATACAGATGTTAGCAGGATTATTCTGTGGTGTTCATCGAAGCGAAGCCGAAGTCACCAGCCTCGGGCCCGAAAATTCAGCAAAAACAGCCAGGGTATTAAGGGTCGGCTAATAACGCGTAATACCAACCACGTCCCTTCCTGCTCGCACATTTTTATTACCCCTCTACCTTTTCCCCCCTTTTTGCCTTCTCTACACGTTTTTGGCATTCGGTAGCCAACCCCGTAGTCTCGACACGCCATAGGTGAATCCCGTATCGAGGGGTGGTATCCGTCAGGGAAAATAAAAAAAGATTACGCACATTGGGCCACTCGTTCCAGCGTGACACCTCGTACCCCCCGACGCGTTACGTCGCGATTATCATTTTGAAATCGACTAGAAAAGCCAGTCAGTGACAATAGCCGGCCATGATGCGTTAGTAACGGCCATTCACCGACCGGACCAGCGAAAGAATGGAATGGATGGATAGAGGGGGGAGGAGGGTTACATCAAGGGAAGGTTTCTAGACGAAGAGAGAATGAGAGGGATGATAGTTAAACGATATATTCTCGAATGGGAAACCAGTACAAAACGGTATAGGTACGTAAGGTTTTAGTATAATTTTGTAATGTATGAAACAAATCGTGTAACTAAAATTATATTTGTTAAATACATTCACGGTGAACATAAAATAAAGGTAGAATTCAAAAGTTCAAACATAGCTCTCAAATCGACGATAAACAAAATCTTTACATATACGATAAAATTTACTATATCTTACCTACGTGACGTTCATGATCGTGTTTTATTTATAATTAATAATCGTATTTTTTATAGTTAAAATTACTCTTATATTGTTGTATCGTTATATTTAACATAAAACAATTAATAAAATTTCTGCTCTAATCAATAATTCGTCAATTCTATGTATAATGGTCCACAAAAGTATTTGAATAGCTATTGTAAGAATCTTTCACGAATTTCTTAATATATTTTGGAGATTTCATTAGCGTCGTGAAGAAACACGAATATTATATGATTATGTCGGTAAAGTTTGAAACCAATCTGAATATTTTTATAGAGTTTACAACAAGTCGAGGCTGTTGTCCTTTTAGAATTATGAAGTCACGAAAATAAATGCTAAATAGTTTTACCTTGCTATACGGTTTCGTACAAGTGACTATCTAATCTGGTTTTGCTCGACACGCTTCGGAAACCAAATTTTAATGTAAAAATAGAAAGATACGATAAACGCAGCTGTAAAGAAATCGCGTCAATTAATTTTCACTATTTCCATTCTCTTGGCGACATAAGTTTATTCATAGTAAATGACTTAAAACTCTACAAATTTTCATTCTGTACATTACAATGATATTTTCAAACGCTATCCAATACGTAATTTGAAGCTTTACGAATTTTCATAATAAACATCACAATATTATTTTTGCCCCCAAACAAATACCACCGAACGAAAATCTACCTAATCCAACTTTCTCAAACAACTATAGTAATATACTTCGACTCTCTTAGACATTACAAGACAACATTAAGAAGACAACCAACCTCATAAGTAACGTCACAACATTTAAGGCATTAATATACTCGGTACAGTAATTGTTCGAACGAATTCCAACCCCTAATCCAAGGGGTACGTTTTCACCGCGAGTGTTTCCAACTCGAAACTTCTCCACGCGCATATATTCGGCATTAAGGACTGAGAATCCAATAAATTTGTCCGTGGGATTAGGCATTAGACCGAAGCGGATTATACGTTGGATTCCTATCCTGCGCCCGCGGGACGATAGCGATCAACCCTCGCTCTGTCACTCTTTCCGTCTCTCTCTCTTTAAGCTTCCTATAACTAGCGATGGGCTCAAGTGCGTCGGAAGTAGATTCGAACGTTGATTGACTATTAGATGCGAAGCCTCCATAAGTGTTACGAGAAAAAGAAGTGGTGCTTCTAAGTAGAAATCCAATCTATCGTATACGTGACAGACTCGAACCCTCTATGAGTATTTTCGGAAATAACGAAGGTTTCCAAAGTAGAATCAAACGCTGCTCGAATAAGTCTTGCTCAGCTTTTTTTCTGTTTAAATTCTAACATTTTCAAGCTTCAAAATTTAGAGACACCGAAAGTTGAAAACTTGAATACTCGAAGATACATAATTATAAGTAAATCCTAAAAATTTGCAAATACTCGAGCGAATCATTATATCTTAAGAACCCTCTGGAACGAACGCTGGTTCTACGTATCGGATTTGGTTCGGATTTATGAGTACGTATTGAACTTGATCCCATCGCTAGCTATAGCGTATAACATATCACAGCCAAGGATGATCCTCCTCAACTTGTATCAGTTGTTACAAGCCACTCGATATACAGAACCCTGTTACCCTCGTAATTACTTTCGCGCGATGCTAGCCACAAGAAAGAGATATTAAAAACGATTTTGGAGAATTTTCAAGCGCGAGTAAGCTAAATATATCTATACACTATGGGGTTCGATTCGTGATGCAACTAAAATCATAGAGATTTTATGGCTTGAAATAAGATAAAAATTAAGAGTAATAAAGTTGTATTGGAAGCGTATCGTCTATATTGTATCCGTATGCCCACTTATTATGAAATACCATGTCTGAATATTAATTCATTATAACTGCCAACTTTCTCCTCTGAAGTTATTATGCAATAGAATTTAGAAATTTCAATCAATTTTATGTGGATCAAAAAAGAGAAATTTTTTAAATACATATCATTTTAATAATACGTATGTAGGGTAACAAAGATATTTGAACGCTTAAAATAGAAAGCTTTTATGCGTATAGTGGGACGTAACTTCATTATCATTACAGCGAAGAACTGCCATGATTTACACTGGTCAAATCCGAAAATCTGTGTACCAATTATTTACAAGATATTTATTACAAATACATCAATATTTTATATCAACGATAGTATTTAGCAAATATGAAACTTGTCAGTATTATCTACACAGACAATAGTTAAGAGTTTGATTTAAATCGATATCTGAAAATTTATATAGAAGTAACGAGATGTTTATTAGAAATATATCAGTATTTTATAAACGGTGCACATGGATCAATCACGAATTTTTATTACTTATATATAATACGAATATATAATACGAATAAGTATTACTTATATTTATATCTACTTATATCTACTCAGAGGATTGTCAAGAATACCCTCATTGTATGTACATTGATTTAAATGGATATCTCGATTGATTCTGAAATATAGACGTATGTATCATAAATATGAGTGGCGGTCTGCAGCGGTCTACTACCTTTCTACATTTCTTCTAGGAAATGTGTACGCTTAGTAGCTAATAGTGAAAGAACGTAGAAACTGTTTGTCACAAATCAGCGCTCTATCAACGTGGTTGTGATTGGTCAGTGACACGACGAGAGTGACAGGTTCATGTGTGTGAGAGAGACAATGATCGAGAATTATTGAAGAATCCGGATCTCTTCAAACGATGATATCTCAGTAACAGAAAATCTGACCGAAATGAAACAAATAGCATTTTGCAGAGAAATTTACTCTTTTTGTCTCCAACTGAGTTTATAGACCTTCGTTAGTTTTGTAACAATAATTCTTTAAACTTCTTGTGGTTTTAATAGGTGTTACTCATATATTTAAGTTGTATTACAATAAATATGTACTATATTGTAATATATTTAATACAAAATATTTTTTGAAAAAAATGTGATAGGTATAGAAATGAACTCTTTCCGATTTTTGTGTAAAATGGAAGTTTTATTGCCGGGAAGAACTCATTTGTACTTTTAGTATACGTGTATTTAACAAAAAGATTAGAATACAGCATAAACAATCATCTTTAGCGTATAATTGTTAAAAATGGTCTCACTGAATGTGTGATTGTTTAAATATTTTTGTGATTTTCGTGAACTATATATATCATTATAATTAGACCAAATATCTTGTAATTTCTATATATGCAGATATGTAGATTTGTTTTAAATTTTACCAGCATAATTGTAATAATTGGTTGTTATTGTTATACTACGGGTTTTTGTACATTTACAGGATATTTAACCTCTTAGGCATGATGCGTCACTATAGTGGCTTTCGCGGATGTTATCTTATATTACGACGCGCCACTATGGTGGCTCATTCTACTGACTCATTCGCTCACCGTTTAAACTAAATGATCAATTTCATTTGCCTTGCTTCACACCTTTTTTGTCTTCGCAACTTTTTATGACAGTGTTAACAATATACCGACAGAATATATAGTCTTTGTTTTTGATACGCCAGTGTCAGATATCAATTGCTGCTTTTCGTTAAAATAAATGTACCATTATTAGATGGTCTTTTTAACATGCCGATCCGTATTCTTATAATTTTTTAGAATCTTTAAGCTCAAAATGTCGCTTAAAAATAGAAAACGAAAAGCAATTTGAAAAACACTATCACGCTATGAGTGTGAAAATTGTGACGTGGGTCTATGTGTCGTACCGTGCTTTAAAATATATCACACTCAATTGTATTATTAATTATTAAAGTAAATTATTAAAGTTAAAGTGTATGCGTCATATTTTTAAGAAAAATTATAATTTAATTACCAAAAACTTCATTCCAATGTGCTTGCGTAGAGAACAGCATTATCCGTTACACATTGCAGTGCTGTACCGTTTACGCGTAATTCGCGTCTAGCTCTACCGTATAGAGAAATAGCCCCGCACAAAATTCAACCGTGCCTAAGAGGTTAAAAATAAAAAATTAAATATAAGGCACAAAAATGCAAAAATGTATAAAATAACTAAAGTATAGTGCTCGTTATAGTACATATTTGACGAACGCAAATTCTACTCAGGTCCTATTTCTTCAGTTGTGTTGATAGAAATATGGAACTGTACAGATTAGTTAAAAAGGTGTTAATGAAATTTTAAAATGTCTTGTATAACGCACATAATATATTCACAAAAGGTTTCTAATATTCGAATACTTTCGTGATTAAGTTCCTATATGTCTTTTGAACTAAAAAGTGTATCCATTTGGGGATTACCATTGATTTTATGAAATTTATACAAATTTCTTTTTATAATCTCCAAATAGAAATTATGTTAACTAATGGGTTAATGCGAGTCATTATATTTTCTAAATCATCCATTCTGAATTGTTTACCCGCTCATTACACAGTCAAAAGGTTAAAACATTAATACGTAGTCAAACGAGCGCTGTGTAACGTTCTCATTCATGTTTGTAATGTTATCGTCATAATATTTTCATGACAAAGAAGCAAATATGAAGGACTGTGAACGAGCGACAGCTAATGTTAAATGGTTGGAAAGAAATGCGAAATCGTCTATTCTGTTGTACACTGTACGTTCAATGAACATGTTACATAGCAGTGTTTATGGTGCTGTCGTATGAATACAAATAGACTACAACTTTATAGATCCATTCAAATGAATGAGACACGCATGTGTTTTATGCATATGTTTATGCACGCGTAAGAGAACAATTAAAGGGCAACTTACCAAACGTAACAAGATCTTTTTAACCTTTTTTCGTTTAATTTTCGTATACATACCTATTTGATTCTTACGTTTGTTTTTATACTGTTGATGTAAGAGAAAGACTTTCTGTATTTCAATTTGAAGCGTAGATCTGTACATCTAGAATTGTTTGTAATGGCTCTAGAAGTAGACTCTCTTAACGGCTCAGCGAACGATCGAGAATTTCAGATTTTTTAAAAAATTATTGAAATATTTAAGAATGCGATGAATGCGAGAAGGAACATACGTGGTGATCTTACCGCAAATGTCAATTTTATAATGTGAATTTGTGTAAACGGAAGGGTAGTTAGAAAAACGTGAAAAGAGCTTCGTGAAAAAAAAATGTTAATCAGTGGCAAAATTTCACACATTTATAAAATATGTGTTGCGCCAGTACAACATTGGGGGGGTTAATATAAAAATATTAAAAAGTTAAGAGTATGCATTATTGAGTATTCGTTTCTACTTTATACAAATCGAAAAGACGGTCCAAGCACTCGACAACTAAACTTGGTGTCCTCGTCCAAATCTCCTATATTCCCATCAGTCTAAATCAATATTAGAAGAAAACTAAAAGAAAGTGAAAAAAGGAAGGAGGAAGACCGAATGGAAACCGATTGAAAACGCGTTTCATCTGGAAAAGAAACGGAAACACGGTCGAAGTAGGGGAGAGCAGAACGAAAAATGAAAGGTTTCAAATGAATCGCGTAATAACCTCTGTAGCCTGTTGGTTTCTTTCTCCTTCTCCCGACGTTTATTCTCTCCCCTTCGTTTGCTGCCGATGGAAGAGCTGCTTATGTATTCCGGTGCACGGCTGGTTGCACCACTCCTAATGGAGTTTCCAATATTTTCCTTTCCGTCGACTCGCCTCTGTTCCTCGTTCCCTTGTGCACGTTCTCCAGCCATCTCACCAACCCCGCCGTCGTCTGTTCACACTGTGTTGATCGATTGCCAAACTCCTTCCGCTTAAACGTGTCCCTCTCTATCTCTCTGACTCCCTTTTAGTATCCTCTTCTTGTAGCAACGTGCTAATTGTCGTTAGCTCGTTAGGATTGGCCGCGACATTTCCACCTTTGTAATTGTTTCTCCTACTTTGTTTACCTATTCGCCATTACGGGTTAATCGTTGAAATTTTTAATATATGCATCGAAACTCTCATCGATTTTTCTCCGTTCGTTTGCGAACATTAATTGCAAAAAATAAAAAATAAAAAATAGCAGGAATGATCTTATTTAACAAAAATAAAAGTATTTGGATATATATAACATATAATTGTATAACATGTACTTAGAAATACTCCTTTTTTTAATATTTTTATTTTAACAGAAAAGCTGATACATATGATAAGGATGATAGTGCAGCTTACATTAGCTGGCAGGCTAAAGGTTAACTCAAGTAGTAGAAATATGATATATCTGTAGGATTAGGGAAACGATGCAATGTGCGATATGCAATAACTACGAATTGAAAACTAAAGAATATATATTGTACAAATGCAGTATTCAGCGTGTAGATTACATATTACAACTGAATACCGTGTGATATTGAGAATAACTAAAGAGGAGCAAGCGAAAGCAATATATTATTTTATACAATGTTAAAAATAACGGAGAGACAAAAGAATATTTAGAATAGGAAATAAGAAAAATGCCTATACCCATCGAGACAAGATCATAATAGGAGAAAATCGTGAGGCGACTATTATTATTATCGTTATTATTATTATTATATTAAAAAAAATATAAATTGCCTTTTAAGTTTGTTAAATTTTGTACATGTTTATATATCATAATATAATATATATAATATATATAAATATTAATAAAATTTAAAAGTTTAAAAACTTTTAATAGTTAAAAAATTGACAATTTTTCAGTTGTTTTGTAATTCTTTAATTTTAGGTACTAATGAGAAAATATAAATTTACGTTTCAGTGATATCGTAATTTGATTGAAATAAAACGGTTTTTTCTCTTCACAAATATTCATATTATTATTATTATTTGAAGATCACAGGAGAAAAGTATAATGAGAATAATTTTGTTGATTTTTAAATTTTTATTTTACTTTATAACAAAAAGGAATACTTTAATATCTTCGATATTTTAATATTATGACGGCATCTTTCAAAGTATTAAATAAATGAAAAGCACGTGTTTAGTCTCAAAATGAAGTAGAAGAACAATTTTAGTAACATGGAATTAATTGATGTTTTACTATAATATATAGGAAACGTAATTTATGTGTTACGTGTTCTTCATTCGTTATATCTAGACGCTGATGTTTATGCAAATTCAAATTTTTACGAATACATCGAAAGAAATCGAGCTTAGGCAGAAATTTGTTTCATTCTCCAAATGCCATAATATGTAGATGGTTTATCTTCGGTATTTTATATATTTGCATATGTTATAATATGCACTTTTGTACCTTTCAATGTGCCTTTGAATTGTGCATAATTGTACCTTCCAATTTTGCTAAACTACTTAAAAATCCAATGAAATTGTATCACTATTATAACTATAATGAAATTCAACTTTTACGTATCCTACCCTACTTCGACAGAACATTAACTAACTATAATGAGACACGACTGCCATGATTATATTGGCAAAATTTGAGTTCATTCTAAAAATATATATAGAAGTTACAAAGTATTCACTGCCAACTTATATTAACTAAAAAATTAGTATTTACAGTATAAATAGCCACTGTAAGTCTTAAGTACATAATATGTGTTAAAGTATTCAAAATAGGAAAGTATAACATATATAATATGTTCATAAAAGACGTCCGCAATTATATGAAATGTACGAATACTTTATGAGCCATTACATATTTTCGGATAGGATAGAACACATTGAGAATTCGGTAAATGAAATACGTGTTTTTTAAACTTTTAAATATTGAAAACATATAAGAACAATTTATTAGCCATCGTAGTAGAAGCATGTATAAAAATGTCATTCTTTTATTTACGACGCTAAATCAAAAAAACAAATTGTCTTTGGCTACCCAAATTATTATTTAATACGTAGATGTTCGTGCCTATACAAATTAATTTATTACTCCATAACATCACGGATTTTACTGAAAGATATTCCCATTTCGTCATATCCAAGCAATTCGTTCAATTTGAATGCCATGAAAAGTGTACAGGGTCTGAAAAAGTTATTTGTCGATCCATCTCTGATCATTACATGGACCGGTTTAAAATTTTTTTTATAAAAGAAAAATGAACCAAATGCCATAATATGTAGATGGTTTATCTTCGGTATTTTATATATTTGCATATGTTATAATATGCACTTTTGTACCTTTCAATGTGCCTTTGAATTGTGCATAATTGTACCTTTCAATTTTGCTAAACTACTTAAAAATCCAATGCAATTGTATCACTATTATCACTATAATGAAATTCAACTTTTACGTATCCTACCCTACTTCGACAGAACATTGAGCAACGAAGCGGAACAATCGTTCTAATATTGCTCAAACAGCGAAAAGTGTCAATTTAGTTGCGTCGATTAACGAGTATATACTATGTCGAATTAGATTTTCCTTCCTCGTACTCGAGAGTCTCGTAATCCAACCACTATGTAATTAGAAAGTAACGATCTTTTGTATCTTTCGGGCCACCGAAATCTTCGGCAGTCACTAAATGCCGTGAAATCAGCCGATGATAACATAGATTCGCGCTGCGCGATTACTTCCGGCTTTTTGAGTCGCGATGTACTTTTGCAAGTTTCGTCTTCAAACTCCCAACCGCCCTTTCCTGTTACCCCTTCACGGCATCCTCCTTTTCGATCTCCTCTTCCCTTCTCACCTCCTCTCCTCACCTTTTACCTTCCCTTCTTTTCTCTTTCCCTTTTCTCTCTTTTCTTTTCTTCTCTTCTCTTCTCTTCTTTTCTTTTGTCGTAAGGTCGACATTCTATTTTTCTCTTACTCGTACATAATATATCTATTATGTTTCCTTATCTTGTTACTCTTCTTTTATCCTTTGTTTTATTCATATTGTGTTTTCACTTTTGATATGTATTTTGTTCCTTAAATATATGTTTTGTCTTGAAATATAACGAAGTATTTTGATATTGGTGATTTATGTATCAGAAGACTATAGAAAAATAATTTTGAAAAGCTATTTTATTATTTCGCAGCTTTCTAGTATTCCTGGAAAAGAAGCTGGGATGTACGTACAGTATATTCTGTATTCGTCTTATTCATATATATTCATTTATTATTATTTTTAATAATTATTATTTACTTTTCCACATTTTTATTACCCTTTTCCTCTTAACATTACCTAATCCTAGTTTTTTTTTACCTCTGTTTCTTACTATTTTTCTTTTATTTTCCTAGTTTCTTCTTCTTTTTACTAGCTTATCTTGATCTTTACTCGATTTTTAATCGTGTTAAATAATATTATAAATTGATATTAATTTATAACGTCCAATATGAGTAAACTAGATTAAATAGCATGTAATTCATCACTGTCCACAAAAAACTATTCATCCATTAAGAATAGAATTTATCGCATAAATATTAGTTCTAATATTAAGTTCCCGATTATTCTCTCTTATACTAGCTTCTTCTTTATACTTTTCTATATAACTTTATTATATAGTACTAATTAAATTTATACAGTACATATGACACCTCAGAATAAAATATACTATCTAAAAAAAAAAAAAAAAAAAATAAATATTTAAAAAAATAAAAACACTACGAACTATTAATAATGAAGAATATCGCAAGAATCTAAGAAAGCCATTTTCCAAGTAAATGAGCATCTTTAATGGCGAACAGAGCAGGGATCATATTTGCAAGCAAACGATTCCGAAAAATTTATGAAGTTGCCAAGTGCAAATTTGTATAAAAAACAAACAGTATTCGTCCGTTTACGATTACGTCAAAATTTTCGTTCAAGGAGCGCTGATGTCGAATTTTTTTTAATTTTTGTTTGGTGATAACCTTTTTCGGATGACGTACAAAAGAAAAATTTTGATCGTGGACAAACGAATACTGTGTGTCTTTCACAAAAGTTTGCCATCGGGGGTGCCAATTTCGCAGACCTGATTCTTGGAATTAATTTCTCTCTAATCAAGCGATTGTCCTGACTGTTACGCGAGCTGTACGAATTATAACCGAACCAGTCTGCGAACTAGCGAAAAGCGTGGGGTTACCGAGATCGCGACAAAAGCCCCGAGGAAACTGTGGATCGCAGGAGAAGCTCTAGCTGCATAAACGGAGCTTAACTATACCTTGATATAAGTTGTGAAACGGCAACAGGATCATAAGGATCATGAGTAGGGATATGCGTAAATATGTCACAAGTAGGACTTGATTCGAATGCTTTATAAGTATTTTGCCAAATAAGAAAGGTACATCCAAGTAGAATCGAATAGATCAGCCGCTCGAATAGATCAGGAACTTCACGAGTGTTTTAGTAGAAATTTTCCATTTGCTCAAAATTATGTCTCTCGGCTATTGTTCTTAAATATTTGCAAGTGTAAACGTTCGAATAAGAAGTACAGGAATCCTGTCTATTGTCTATAATTTTACAGGATTTTCTTAAATTTGTTGGAAAAATTCAATGAAATAGTAATGTCTTTCTGACTTTAGTAATTCGATTGCTATTTGCAAAAGATTCCATTCGTGCGAATATCGAAACAGCTTTAATTAGGTTTTCGAAAGTTGTAAGTACTCGTTTCAAGATTCGAAACCAGCCTGTGAAGATCGAATACTTGGCAAGCATAATGAATGAACTATTATAATTTTTGATTCGAAGTCTATGAAGCCTTGCGTATTGCATTTTATTCGGATTTATAAGTACATATCGAGCTTGATGCCATCACTAAGCACGGTAACCTTCAAATGCATAACGTTGCCATTTGCAACTTTCACATAATGTGCATTTGACACGTACTTCATTATGATATTCGATACATACATGCATACAATTTATTATCATAATAAATTCACACTACCAGTATTATATGTTTCGATATAAATTGGTAATTTCAAAATTTTTTAATTTTTATGAATAACTCATACATTTTAGAGTTAACGTATCAATTAGATCAATTATATTCAATTATATTCACAAAATATACCAAAAAGAATTCTTAATTTCGATATCAATTAAGAACGAACCTCAATTTCCCATTTTCCTCAATTACACATATCCAAACCAAATCGTCAACAAGAATCACACGCAATTAACACCTCAAAATCAGAATCGGAAACGTTAAATTACATTGGTCAAAGCTTAAAAGCAATTGACCGGAGTGCTACACAGAGCAATTTGTATTGGAGCCACCCCGTTAACCGCGATGTAAATCAATGACCAAGGGTGATCTCTTCTCTGGTTGGGATGAATGGCCGCGTTGAAAAGCCCTAATTCGTTTACGACTTGCAAAACGAGCCTTTTGGGAGCACGCAACTGGTAGCCAAACAATTTCTCTATCGTTATACATCCCCTTGATTCGTCCCAGGGGCTGCATCGCCAAATAAAATCGACCATCGACCGGTGGTCTCGCTCTAGCAACTTCAGAACGCGAGGGTGGTACGTGTTCGTTTGCATCGGGATAAGAAACACGTTTTCATACTCGATGTTTATCATACCGTCATTGAACTAATTAGCCTAGATATCCTTTTTTCAAATTTTGAAATACCTTATTCATGAATGGTATGAAATACACGAAAAAAGTAATATTATATAACACAAATATATCTATTACTAAAACCAAATTATTTAAACATCATGTATATTGTGGTATTTATTAAATCGTAATTTCATTTTAGGTCATACAGAAACATTTGAAGGACAACAAAACTGAAAGAAAAATATCAAGAAATGTTAAAAACTCGCTTGCAGGACTGAACTCGTAAAGGTACTGCTACCTCAAAAACTGCAAATTTTGGTTGTGTTATTGTTCAAACGAGCGATTTTAATTCTTCAGTATCGTTGGATTATAGATGTCTGCACATAATTATTTATGTCAGACTACTAAAATTTAGAGTATTGAATTTTATCTAACAATTCTCCGTGATAAAGATTCCTGATAAAATGAAACTAAATTAAAAATTTCAAAATTAAATAATTTTTAGCTTGGATTAATTAAGGCGCCCAATGATCCATTGATACAAGTTAAGAGTTAATACACGTGAAATATTCAGGCTCCTTCCTTGCACATAGTAGCTACAGAATTTGATGATTATGTCATTGCAATCGTTATCGACAACGGTCACTTGTGAAACAGTGTTCGTGAATCTTTACGCCTGCGAATTTAGCCTGCATGGATTCAAAAAACAGTGGGAGTAGAGGCGAAAGAAGGGAAGAACGTGCTTGGCTAGACTGACTCGTGTCATCGATCAAAAGGTGAAACAGTAATTAGAAGTCATGTCAGGTGCTGTTGAGTAGCAAACAATGTGTTTCATCACGGAACCTTCTCTGTTTGATGCGTGATTTTTGTCTACGTGGATATTAATACACTTTCTGTTAATTTTTGCGTGCACTGAACATCGTTCGGTGTTCGATACCTATATATACAGGGTGGTTGGTAAGTGGTGGCACAAGCGGAAAGGGGATGATTCTACGCGAAAAAAGAAGTTGAAAAAATAGAATAAAAAATTTTTTTAATTTTTTTTTTAATTTTTCCATCGAAACAACGATGTACAGTGAGATCCGTTATAACGTACCGCACGCGTACCGAGCGAAAATTCAAAGTCGATTTTCTCGAAAACAAAGCCTCAAACGAAAAATTTTTATTCTATATTGTCGAATTCTTTTTTCGCGTAGAATCACCCTCTTTCCGCTTGTACCACCAGTTACCAACCACCCTGTATATACAGTGAATGACGAGGGTATTTGAACATTTACCATAGAACATTTTGTAAGTGTAGGTAATACATTTTGAAATTTCATTAGTATTATAACGAGACACTGTTATGACTATTTATATAATTATCTATATAGGTCAAATTTGAAACCGATGAGAAAATGAATATAGAAATTATAAATACATATTATATTGCAAATGTATATTGAACAAAAAATTAGTATACAGCTTGAATTATATTAAACATGTGCTTGTTTTTATAATAAGTGTTAATTAGTTAATTGGCTGTTTAAATACTTTTGTGAATTCTGCGAAATATAATATGTACATGTACACATACTGATACTAAATATTTTGTTAATGAAATTTTTAAATATTTCGTATAATAACATATAATACAGGATATTTCAGAATATATGGGAAATATTTTATGGATGACTTCAACACATCTAAACAATAAAGAAACTTCGTTTAAACATATATCCTATTTGATATTGTTCCCTAGTCATGCCGAATTTCATTTTCGGCAAATTATGTCTGCTTGCTTTCATAAGATACGTTCGAAATGACCTTCCCGCATCTGAATTGTAAGCTCGTAGACGTCTTACCAGAGACGAAATTGTGTAGAAATTCGGCTAAGATACGGTAAAGTATCATCGTGTATAAACGGTACAGATTTGTCTGTTAATTTATTACTTAGGAGAAATAGATTATATAAAATTTAGATTAAATTATCATTTATTATTCTAATTAAATTATTCCTCATTATTCCTGTTCCATATAGTCTAAATTGTTGCTGGTGTCTTGGTGTACAATTCTCTATAATTCGAAAATAAAGTCAAATAGAACATCTGTCTATATGAAATTTTTTGTATTCTTTCGATGTACCGAAACCACCTCCCAAATATTTCCCACTTATTTTGGGATATTCTGTATATTCGTGAAAAATCTCCATAAATGTTCGAATACTTTAATGGGCATCTGTAATACAGGGTGTCGCAGGTTACTCTATAAATCTCCTTAAATTTTTCGTTATTCGAAACCAGAGCATTATAAACGGAATTTATTCTGTTTCTAGCAGCCATAATGTTTGTAACTGCTTAATGGAGATGTTTAGCTTTTTTGTAAGTGAGTGCATCAAGCATATACGAAAGTCAACATTATTCTTTCAAATGCAATCGTACAATTTTTAATGTATCGATCGATTCATCTCAGGATTCTCCATAAAAAGATATTTACCTACTTATCTCGGAAAATCGTGACTTTATAACATACATTTTAACTTTTCTTTTGTAAAATCTATTATAAGATTATATAATATTATTTAAAAAAATAACATTGACCTTCATATTGTAATATCGGAAAGTTAGGATATAAATTTTTTCCCGATTACTTGCAATTTATTAATATTGAATCGAATATACAGGTGTTAATTGGACAGAAAACGATGTTTGTTTAACTGAAACTAAATGCGATACTCGTATCTATCCCAAATTACAGTTATTTGGCAACTCTCGTCACAACGAACCTAACACTCTCTCTTTCTCACTAGCAACTCTAACAACTCTACAACTCGATCAATTCTCTCAACTCTACTCTCCGACGTCTCGATCAACTCTTCTTTCAACTCTACTCTTCGCTGTCTCGATCAACTCTTTCAACTCTACTCTTCGATGTCTCGATCAACTCTGACTCTCGCAACACATACTTTTCGACTCGCATACTCATCCCTCCTTGAAGCACGAAACCGTCCTTCTGCTCTAACGTTGTTTGTTGTTTTTCTTATATCTCTGTAAGAACTAGGTGACTTTAGTCACATAGGCGCTCTTAAACGTAAACGAACCACAGAAAGACGACGTACACGGTTTTTTCTAATTTCAACCGACCTCTGGTTCAAATTATTTTACGATATTACAATATGTCCTTCACGTATCCACCTACAAAAAATCTAACTACATTAAATTACTTCCTCCTCGAAACAGAACAACATCTATTTGTGACATTTTTCAAATGACGAACAATTCGGAGAGATAATTGCGTTTATAGATTAAAATGGAATACCCTGTAGTATAATTTTGATGAAATTGATTTGCGTTAGAATATTGCAGAATACTGTATTTCATTGGAATTTATGTCGATATGTTATGTTAAAATGTCTAATATGTGTATATATGAACTCAAAATTAAATAACAAACATAGTTTGATAATGTATGGTTTAGAAATTAATCCTCTATGAAAATGTGACTTGCTATACATATTATTCCTTTGTAGCCTTCATATTGACATATTATGATTATAAAGATCAATCGTTACAATTCGACATATTTCTAATTTAAAAATTAGAGTGTACGTTATTTAAGATAACTAAGTGTCAAACTATTTTTTGAAAATAATATAGTTCCCTTCTCTTCGCTATCGCCTTACAGTTCTCAATTTAAATCTCACCAAATTTGAACCTAACTTCGAATGAGAAGTATCTCTGTATATTTTCATCCCTTATATAACAGTAACAAACGAAAACAAAGCTTGAGCGCAACATAGACGCGTTGTTTCGAATTCCCCATGGGGATCTGATTGCAAACGAATGCGGCAGGGGTTACAGTCTCCCTTCATAGACGATTAATCCAGTTTACTCGCAGACGTTGCTTCGGTATGGGGTTCCTGTAAGCCGAGAATCCGCACAAACGTCCCTCCCGCGCTTAAATATATTCGATTACGTGGCTTGGCCCTGGACGGACTCTCTTCTCTTGGCTTTCTTCTCTTTTTTCTTTTCTTCTTTACACTCAGCTTTGTCGCTTTCGGCTATCGCTTTTTTGACCCCTATACTACTTTTCAACCCCTTTCGTTACCGTAACTGGAGGATTCACGCGTTACTGTTTCATTCCATGTGAGATTCACGTTTATACTGTGTAGTATGTACAATGACTGATAAAAGTATTCGTACGTCTACCATAGAATATCTTTATATGTATATTTTGGATATTATACAAAACATTAGCTATAATAATGCTAATATAATAATGTTAAGCTTAGCTAACTATAATGAGACACGACTGCCATGATTATATTGGCAAAATTTGAGTTCATTCTAAAAATATATATAGAAGTTACAAAGTATTCACTGCCAACTTATATTAACTAAAAAATTAGTATTTACAGTATAAATAGCCACTGTAAGTCTTAAGCACATAATATGTGTTAAAGTATTCAAAATAGGAAAGTATAACATATATAATATGTTCATAAAAGACGTCCGCAATTATATGAAATGTACGAATACTTTATGAGCCATTACATATTTTCGGATAGGATAGAACACATTGAGAATTCGGTAAATGAAATACGTGTTTTTTAAACTTTTAAATATTGAAAACATGTAAGAACAATTTATTAGCCATCGTAGTAGAAGCATGTATAAAAATGTCATTCTTTTATTTACGACGCTAAATCAAAAAAACAAATTGTCTTTGGCTACCCAAATTATTATTTAATACGTAGATGTTCGTGCCTATACAAATTAATTTATTACTCCATAACATCACGGATTTTACTGAAAGATATTCCCATTTCGTCATATCCAAGCAATTCGTTCAATTTGAATGCCATGAAAAGTGTACAGGGTCTGAAAAAGTTATTTGTCGATCCATCTCTGATCGTTACATGGACCGGTTTAAAATTTTTTTTATAAAAGAAAAATGAAGCAAAACACTTAAGATACATAGATAGTACGTGAAGATTGCACAGAAACAGAATGATAAATTAATTTTTATCAACTTTCTGAATTTGATGTCACTTTCAGTATGACATAGTTGAAAGGGATACACGAATACATACTTACACACAATTAATATTTTTGAAATACTCAACATATGTATATTTAATCTGAAAACTAACTGATTGATACTGCGGTGAATTTAGAAATTGGTTCTTTATAAAAATCTGACATCATATTTTTCCCTTGTGCTCTTTATATGACACAAACCATGTTAGAAAGATTGCAGACTATAATTTAGACAAGGGAAACGTAGATGTAACACAAATGTTATTAAAGTGTACAAGTGTAATATTTTAATAATTCAGAAAGTTTACCATTATACATATAGGTACGTACATAAAATTTTAGATTTTCGAGTTTTATTATTATTTTATTATTATCATGTACCTGTGCTCCTTGGAGTTTCGATTGTGTTTTTAACAGCGCGTTGAACTTTCTTCCGGCGTAATGTTTCGTGAACATTATAATTCACACTCATCATTTTGGAACCGCGAGCTTGCGAAATTTACATATAGATATAAAAATTTACATAAATTCATATTTTTATCAATATAATTAGTAATATAGAATCTATGTAGGATATTCTACCTATCAAATATTATAGAGAGTACTTTATTCTGGGTATTTTGTATATTCCATTTTTAAACTGCTTTTTATGCGAATTTTGTGTATTTTTGCATCTTCAAATTTTCCATAAACGCATAAAAATCCGCAATCTACTCATTGTTTCACAATGCATTACCAGCACTAACTATTCTATCAATTTTATCAATCTTAATCTACCTCTACCATTAACTCCAACTCATAAAAGGTCAAGGATACTCATCATGGCGATTTATCTTGCATTTAACGTGGATTCGAGCAGTTTTCTCGTCTCTTACTTTCTCCCTATTATATGCTCGATGTATAGACACGTTCACACACAGAGGTGTAGTGGAATAGCGTACAGAAAAATGAGCGAAAAGAAGAGGTTTAGAACCGAAGACAAAGATGGAGGCACGAAAAAAACAGCAAAAGAGAGAGCGAGAGGGATAAAAAAAAGGAGAGTTAAGCCTGCAGGCTGCAGGCAAAGGTATCAGGCACTGGCAAAGCGAAAGCAGAAGGGAGACAGGCATCTCGCCCTTCTTTTGTCCCTGAGCCTCGGTCCGATATTGAAATGGAGTCATTTGAGTGTGAATAATTTGCTTTAGCCAGACCACCCCTCCGCTTGCCCCTACTTGCTATCCTTTCCTTCTCTTCTATATTCATCTCTGTTCGCTGCCAGACTCTCCCTTTTCTCTCTTATGAGATCGCCCTTCGACATTGCCACATTCCGCGAGTCACGGTTACCGATTCGTACTTTCTGATGATTTTATGTTAACCCTCCATAGGCAACCTGGGTCGTTTACACCCCGGGCGAAATTACATTCGCCAATTTCTTGGAAGCGAAATTGTTATTTTTCCTAAAAAACCTATTAACATTTTACTTAAGAAACGTTTGACAGAGGCATTAATAAATATCCTAGAAATTTTCCTGATATTTCGAAGGTCTATTTTGAAGGTCTGAAGAGCAGCAAAAGAGCTAGGCGTTAACATACGTAACTCAGCTTATTTACGGCTAATGCGAAAATACGTTTGTTTGTAAAGGCTTAATTCTTCGGATGATACACGAATTCTCATAACGGTGCAAAAGTAAGGGTAAGGTCAGTGTTATTGGTAGATGACGGATATTTATGCAATTTTATAATATATTTTTATGAGTGAAACTAAAGAAATGGAATTTAAATGGGAATTTACTTCATCTAATAAATACTATAATAAGCATTTTACTTTGAATATTTTATATATTTTTACACAGACATTATACGCAAAATATAATACGCAAGTTTTTATATGTAAAATAATAATTAGACTGCCGACATTTATAGAATTTTATATTTATGAATGAAATTAAGGAAATGGAATCTAAATAGAAATTTATTTAATTTATTAAATATTATGATAAGTAAGTACTCTGCTGTAGATATCGGTTTATACATGTACACACGTTTATACATTATATACATTTATTTGTTTGTTAAATCTGATAGGAAGAAGCGACTTATGTTTAGCTGCCTCTTGTCGTTATTTTCAATTCATTGCTTCGAAATATGTTAGAATTCAAATTGGCAAAATTAATTTATGAGAAATTAAAAAATAATATCAATTACAAGTAGAAGATCAAAACAAAAAGTGAGGAAATAAAAATTTGTAGATAACTAATTAATTAAACTCAACAAACCCAATTTAGATATAACATACTTACATAAGTCACAAGATCGAAAGGAAGAAAACAATTAATTGATACAATTTTATTTCTACTCATTATGTAAAAATTCGACCATCATTTTTAAAAATTCGATTACAAATTCTGCAGTGTATGTACTTACAATTGTAAAACTCATAAATATATAGGCAACCAAAATTAAATTTAACCACAGATAAAACGTACACAGAATAAAAAACACTGAAAATCTGATAAAATTCTATTTTCGTTGATTGAGTAATAATTCGACCTTTGTTGTGAAAAATTCGATTAGGAATTTGGTCGTGTTCGAAATTTGCGGATCAAATTTAACGGCGTCTGGCGTCGACCATGAGATTCTTTTGCGAATTGTCGCATGAATCACTTGCTGACAGAATTGTATCTGTCATTATAAATTCTAGAGGATGAACGCACGCTCGACCCTGATATCGCCGTGCACGTTCTCTTCATCCTTCTTTTCTCTGATGCTGCTCGAGGATCGAGTTCACCACTGAATTTATTAGTGCGAAAATCATAGTCACGCGTCCTGCGTGCGAAGAATCAATTAAAATGACGCCTGGAGCGTGCCGTCATCGATTCGTCGCCTGCTTTAATATTAAATCGACGTAATCGTCACATAATCGATGTCGATTCACGATACACACGAATTGTATATTAGATGTATTATATATAGTGATTGCAAAAAGTATTTGTACATACATACATATCCATATATATGTACCTACGCTTATTTTTCAATGGAACGTTTTTCTAGCAGATGCGTTTCATTTCCACAGTATCAATTTTTCGTTGTCATATGAAACGAGGTACTTACTAAATAACATGAAATTTAATTTATTGGAATCTAATTAGTTAGTATATAAATGCTATAATAAACACAATAGTGTGTAAATACTTTCTGTGAACATTGCGTACATATTACACATACAGTGCTCATGAAAGCTTTTTTTTCAATTTATTGAACGTCGTTATTTTTTTATTTAACGTCGCGTTATATTATTAGCCATTGGCGAACGCGTACTGTTACTTTAACAATTATAAAACAACATTCCTCAACTTTCGTTAACTATTATTTGAACCGTTAACGTGGAAAATTTGTATGTTCATAGTATACGAGGCCCATGAAACATTTTAATATTTCATTAACACATATTGACAAAATTTGAAGCCAACTTGGAAATATGCATATATGGAAATTACGAGACATTTATCGCAAACATATATTCAGTAAAAAATAGTAAATTGAAAATTTAGAAAAAAAGTAGCCATCTTAAGTACCTTGGTACTCGTACATAGTAAGTGGTAAATATGGTCTTGTTGAATATCAAAATTTATTAGTATAAGTAATGGATAATTAACTGCTTAAATAAATCGTGATCGGAATATTTGTAAATATGTATCTTGTAAATTCTATATACAGGAGGCATTTATGAATATTCACATATGTTCCTTAAATATAAAATATTGTAATAAAAATATTCTAACGCAAATGTAACATATTTTCCTGATTCTGTCGTGTATTGTATAGGTACTAGAAAATTGTATACTACACTTACACATACACGCAGAAAGCGGCCGTAAGTTACGAAAGAGAGAGTAGCTAAAAAAAGAACAAAGCACAAGCTCTATTTACTAATTACGAATTAACGATAATTTAGTACTTTCAATGCATAATTTTATCATGTTTACTTCAGGTTTCTATGTACGATCTGTGATTCGACGTAATCGATGTTCTTTCGTCGATGTACAAGAATCGGCCATGGACAATGAATGATAAATTCTTGCTGATTCAGATGACGACTCGTAGAATAAGAATGAGACTTAGAAATTTGTGATGATTAGCATATGTGGGATTTCTCGATTTAGATTAAAAATATCGTGATGACCGTTTTGATACCGATACGTTTACTAAATTTTACTGTTGAATGTTATTCTGCTGTCGTACGTTATTAACTTGATTGTACGTACAGGGGAATATTTAAGGGATTTTTTTTTATTTATAGGGAATTGTCTTCGAAGTACGATTAGAAATTTGATAGCTGCCGAATGTCGTTTTTGAATTAGAACTGCAGCGTGTTATTAAATGTTATATATATCTATATATACATATATATACATAGACTGATGTTTGTTTCACTTATTAAGCGGTATAACAAGTACTGTATTTTAGATATTTTATGTATTTATTACTTATATTCTTATATACATATATACATATACTTATTTTTTTATATACATTTTGTGTATTATGTACATTCTATGCATTTTTTCAGCTTTAAATTTCCAATAAATGGACAAAAATGCGCAGTCTAGTAATCTAATAATAAGATAATTGAATGTATGAAATAGCGTAAAGGTTAAGAGAATAGTCAACGATCGAAATCACTCTAAACCTTATTATCCACTCCACTCGCTTACTATGGTAGAAACTAAGATGAACAAGAAGTAAATTTAATTCGAGAAAGAAGGTAACAAAGTTCGAATAAACGAAATGTGGTGTTCATTGAGTACGTGTCTCGAAACGCCGAAATAAACGAAGGTAAGACGCGACCGGATGGTGAGCCAACAATGATGGAGGATTCATCAGTGTTTTAGGAGGTCAATGTCACTCGATGGCAAACTGGCATAATTCTTTTTAAACATGCAGTGCGCATACGAGACTCAGTGTATATAATCCAGCTCGTCGACTTTGGAAATCAGTCAACTCGACAGTTCAACCGAGTAACTTACTAGCACCACAATGAAGGTACTTCTTACAATTGGCGTGATATCTTCAAAGAACAAATTCGCAATCACTTTATTACAAACATCAAAAATTTCAAATTTTACTTGAACAGTTTTCGAAATAATACATATATTATATATACGTTCAATTATCCAACAGCAAGTTGTTCTTAAGTATCGGAGAAGCTTTTTTACATTAATTTTAATTTAATACATTTAAAGTTTGTTAAAATTTAGTTCTCAAAGATATGTAATTGGAATAAAGAGAAATTTTTTAATAGTACTAATTTGATACTTTTATGATTGATTGTAGATATGTACTACTACTGTCTATTAACAAAAAATAATTATAGACTTTGAGAAAAATTCAGGACAAGCAACTTTGAAATTTAATAATCAATTTTTTGCCACAAAAATTTATTTGATCGTAAAATTAGATACGTAGTTTTGCGTCTTATTGGACATTTCAAAAGTGGTTATTTAAATTTCTATTTGTATGAGCCATATTTTTAAACCAAAAAAGTTGTTTCTTTTCGAACAATATTGGGCGCCAAGTAAAATGAACAAAGATAGTAGATTTCGATTGGAAGGACACTATTAATTTAATATTTCACTCTTAAAAACAGCTCTTCGTCGCTTTCGTTCTTCTGACCGCCACGGTGATGGCAGAACCACCAAGATACCGTCCTCAACAACAAAGGCAATTCTACTTCGCCAGACAGCAGGAAGAAACCACCACTGTTGCTAGCGCACCTTATGCACCTTCTGGATGGAGGTCACCTGGACCAGCCTTCAATCTTCCCCCAAGAGAACCTCAGAGACAATACGGAGCACCTAGCGCACCTCAACAGCAATATGGCGCACCTGCTGCTCCTCAACAGCAATATGGAGCTCCTAGTGCACCGCAGCAGCAATACGGAGCACCTGCTGTTCCTCAACAGCAATATGGAGCTCCTAGTGTTCCTCAATCACAATATGGGCCACCTGCGGTTCCTCAACAACAGTATGGACCACCACAGGAAACTACTACTACGGAAGTGCCAGATACTACTGAAGTAGATACGGTTGCTAGTGTCACTGAGTCTGAGGTAAGGGAATTATAATTTGGATTCTTTTGATATTTAAGTATGGTACCAGTGAGTTTGAGATAAGAGAATTTCGTTTTGAATTCTCTTTATTTCGTGTTTAATACTATTATAGGTTTAGCGATGAATATTAGGATTTTCTATATTGCATTGCCACAAATAATTGTCTAAGATCAAAATATGATTTGTATACACATAAGTGTCTAATATATAACGCAAAACGCACATTGCAATATTCAGTAAAAGAAACAAATCTCTATTTAGATTTCATTTTTTAAATCGTGTTAATAAAAATATGAATTTCTATAAACATTTACGGTCTAATAATTATATTATAACAATTACTTTGAAAATATTCGAAGCTATTGAACTTTTCAAACACAACAACCTAAGCCACATTTTGTTAATTTTTAATGAGAAAATTATATTCGAAATTAGTGTTATTACAAATCATAGTCATAGCTTTAAAAGAAAATTGGTTTCGAAAATGTCGAATCAGTTCGTCAATCCACATAAAACATCTCAAACACAGTAATAAATCGATCTAAAAGGAGACAATTAAGTTATCGTCGGAATTTTCGAAAACGTTCAATCGAAAGAATGATAACGAGAATGATCGGAGGAACTGAAATCACGGATCACTGCATCACGGATTGTATCACGCCGCCTTTGAATTTGGTAGGGGCACACGCGTGCCTGCACAGCGATCGAAAGTAAACGATGAGTAGAATACTAATGTTGTTAAGACGGCCGAAAAAGGAGAACGAGACAGAAAGGAACCCAGGGAAAGACAGGAGCGAACGATTCCCTGACGCGATTTAAAATTCCGTGGAAACCTCGCGTTGTGTTTCTCGTGTAGCCTTGTGCCAAACGGCCCTGCACTTTCCCAATCTTCTTTTCTTCTCCTTCGTTGTACCAAATAAGACGATAACAAGTCTGATAATACGTAACACGATGTTTCAACGTCGATGAAATTTAAGCGTCTCTTCCGTTCTCTTTGTGGAGCCTTCTTTACTTTGCTCGTTTTAGCGGGTGCAGCGAGAATATATATGAAATTGGTATTGTTGCTGGAGTTTTTTTTTTTTTTTTGACTATAAGAAAAATTCTTAGAACTTTTAGAAGAATTTTTTAAATAGGAATAATAGGAATCTTATTTTTAGGATTAATTAATTCACAGATTTTTAATAATATTTTTAAAGCAGCAAGTCATTTAGTTTTCAGATTCTTAATAACATTTTTAGGCTGGAAAATTTTGTAGTTTTTAAATTCCGCATATGATTTTTGGAAGAAGGTTATTTGTTCGTTTATCGGAGAAGATCATATTTTGATTCATTTCTTTTACATAAAGAATCATTTCTTTTTCGGTTGTACCCTATATAAATCTAATTCTATTCCTATTTTTCCACTTTATCAGTCCGAGCCCGTCAACTCCGTGAACGAGCTCGATGACGAAGAAGTAGATGAACAACAGCCGCAGCAATCTGGCGAGTACTACGTAGCCTTACCCGATGGCCGTCTTCAACGAGTCCGCTACGTCAGCCGCCAGAACATCGAAGCCATGAAGTACTTCGCTAAGATTCGTGCTGAAAACGTGGAACCACTCCGTGGACCCATCTACGCCTACGCTCCTCTCCAAAAATTGCAAATCGTGCCAGCTGGACTGCAAGTGTCTGTCGCTCCAGTTGCACCGATCGCAACACCAGCCGAATCGAAACCGCAAAAATTAGAAATTCAACCGGTTGCTACACAAGTACAGTATCAATACGATAATCCTGCTGGAGTACTTCCATTGGGCAGTGGATCTTATGCTGCTTACACTGGACCAAGCGACTCTAGATACTTTTTGACCTTACCGTAGGTCAATTAGAGGACTTACTTGTGGATTTAATGGATTTATGCGTAATTGTAAGTTGACGAGGACCATGAGCGCCCTAATTTGAAAGTAGTTTTAAGAGAATTGTAAATGTTACGTACATACGAGATATGGATCGTATTTTAAGTTACTTGCGGAAACAATAAAGACGACGTTAACGAGCAATGAGTAATTGTTATTTGAATCTCTCAGGAAGCAAACTGATCGACTCTGCTTTTTGTCAATTCCTCAATATCATTACATATTTTATATTTAATTCTCAAGGAACAAATGACTTTCATAAGTTCATTTATTGCAAAGATAGTGATATAAATAATAGTAAATTCTAAATTTAAAGAATAGTATTTGCAACATCATCGTTCTTTTCTGCTTTCCGAGTTGATCAACGTGACTTTTAAACGACTCATTTCTAGACTACGGATGATTATGCTTAGTTTCAGTATAGGAAATTTGAATGTGCAATAATTCACATATAAGGCACTTTGAGAAACAAATCTCTGTTTAAATTGGATACATTTCTTTAGTTATATTCATAAAAGTATGAATTTGTAAATATTGAATATTGGATCTTTGTGTACGTTGATTATTCGTATCGTGTATTTGAAAGAAAGATTGATGTCTTTGACAAATATTAAAGAGGAGAAATTAATAAATTAAGATGAGAAGATATCGAATCGAAGAGTAAAGTAGTAGAGCGAAGAAAGAAATTTGAGAAGATTTCCTCGATGATTCGGACTTAACATTAACGTCATTCTTAAATACTATAAGCACATAGCACTTGATAATTAATTTCTTCAATTTCAGGTTCTACAATCAACCGTATCAATTCAGAAATATAGGTTTTTTTTACATAATCAAGGAAAACATCAATCACTTAGAGTTAACTACGCTGCGAATCTTAACTAGCTAGCAACAATGAAAGTCAGAAATCAAACGAACCGCCTTTATCCGAGCCATATTACGTACCAATACAAGCATATTGAATAACTATGCGGAGACAGGGGGTATCGAGATGGTAATGGGAGAAATCCTGTGAAAGAATTTTCTTAGCCACGGCACGTGGACACGAGCACAGAAACGCGGATGTGTTGGTGGCAGACCCGTCGGCATGTAGACGCGCCTAACCGCAAAATTCCAGAAATTTAATATCTCGCTCGACTCTACCGGGGTTGGCCGTTTCATAAGTTCACTCCGACACAGCCAATCCCTCGTCAGGATTCTCCTGAAATTCTACAGCCACGTTCCAACCCACCAAAATGTTCCCCCCTGCCTCGCCCTTCTCCTCGCCATTCCATGCTTTTCATCATATCCCGCAACCACCGCGGCCAGTTCTCTTCTTTCTTCCCTTCTCCTACTTCCTGGCCGCGGTAAAATTGAAAAAAGGGAGGAGAGAGTCGGTTTTCCGTTGTTTGGATAACAATGACTAGATATGTATATATTGCTTTTTCGTTTATTAGACCGATAACATTTGTTAAGAATTAGAAACGATTTATGCTTTTTCTTTGAATTAATTAGCAATGGTTTGTTTATTGATGTATATTGATAGTATTTTTTATAAAAGTTATTTTCATAAATTAGCAATGATCTAATTATCGATATGTGTTAATTTTGATTTAGTAAATTGGTAACATTTGTTGCATATTATTTTGACGAGATGGTACTTGGGTTACTCGCTTAGAAGAAATTATGTAGTTAAATTGTGAAAAAGAAAGATAGAAAATGTACGTTTTTAGACGATATAACGCAATGTTCTATCCGAACAGAAGAAAGACAAACTACGTACAATTTCTGATAAGCGATCACATAAGCTTCTATCATAAAAATAGTTGATCGCCAAAGTAACAAGGTTTTAGTTTATAAACATTTCTGTAATATGAATACATACGTTTGAACGGTATGCAATATTATATTATCTTTCCTATATCGGGAAATATAGGTGTGTTAGGTAATTGATACTACATATTAATTACTAATTAATTACTAATTAATTAATTAAATAATAAAATATCATAAGACTATCGTCAAACTTATCTTTAACAATCCACATTGAAACAATCGAACCGAACTCCAATTCCTCGAACTTTTCCAAACATTAAATACGGCTTCTCGTTTCGTTGAGAACAAAGAGATTTTGAGGACGCCTTCAAATGGCCTCAAGATTCAACCAGCAGCTAGTTTCGAAACCGAATTTCGGATCGGCCAATTACTCCGGTCAAGCGGTCAAGACCAATTAAACTGATCTTAAAGACCAAACCAACCCCAGTCGATGAGAGAGAGAGAGAGAGAGAGAGAGAGAGTTGTGCGGTCGTTTGAAAGCTCGTGAATTCCGTGAGCCAGAGTTTCTTTGGGATACTCCTAAACTCGACGCTCCTCGAAAAATATCTATTCTCAGGGTTATCCCTGAGAACAAAGAGCAAAACCACAAAAGGGAGGCGAATAGTTGTTAGTGATGGGATCAAGTTTAACGTGTACTAATAGCAAAGGATCCTTTCATAGAGTTCGGATTACTATTAGTATTAGGTATCTATATTCCTAAGAGACATACTATTTTGTTCCAGCATCTGCATATTTGTAAGTTTTGAGAATTTGTTTAAGATTACATCGATGTTTTAACAAATTATCAAGTTTTCGTATTTGGGAATTTTGGAATTTTGAAATCTTCAAATTTTAGAATTTTGGGTATCGACATTTCGGAATTGTAGGATGTTGAAATTTTCAAATTTTCGAGCACCCGAGATTTTAAAGTTTCAACCTTTCAAATTTTCAAATTTCCAAATTTTGGGATTTTTGAATTTCCAAATGTTGAAGTGTATTTCAATATTCGAATACATCGAATTCCTTCCCAGTAGCAATCGAATTATGAGAATCACGGAATTAATTGCTTTTAATCAATTTAACGGGATTCCTATAAATTCTGTTTCAACGTTTATACCTGTAACCACATATCTAAGAATGATAGCCGAGAAAAATAATTTTAAGCGGATGGAGAATTTCTGATAAGGTGCACGTAAATTTTCAAACCTATTTCAGCAGTATTCCACTCTATTTGCAAGTATCTATTTTATCTCTCAAAGTATTTATAGAGAGTTCGAATATACTTGAAAAAGTACCGCTTCTTGTTTTCAAGCTATTTATAGAGGGATTGAATCTATTCGGTGAATGTTCCATTCTGCACACTGCCTGCGACATATTTGAGGCCATCGCTAGAAGTTGCTTTGGAAAACAAAGTTTTCCGTCTGGTTCCCTCTACTCTTGCCAGGTCTGCACTTGAGCTAACAGCCGGTGCACCGTCCTTCCCACGAGATATTAATTTTTCCGGAAGTAACCTCCGCCACTTTTCACTCCCCTTCTGTGTCGCGACGGTCTTTCTCTTCCTCTCCCTCTCTCCCTCTCTTCCTCTCTCTCTTTCTGTCTCCTCGTTTTCATCTGGAGGTGTTATTTTTAACAGAAAAAAGATGGGAAAGCAGAAAGAGGAAGAGAAAGAGAAAACACACAAAGTGAGAGCGAAAGTGTTGCGCATTTAGGGCTGTCGCTTATTGTGTGGAGAATAATTGCGGGCGAGGAGATTTTAAATAACTGGTCTTCCGCGCGAGATTACCACCGTGTTGTAAATTAAGTCTGAGGTCAAAGTCGCCTGGTGCGCGTGATGAAATTTGTCCTTTGTCTGTGATTTGTTTATATTTCAAGCGAATCTATTATAGCATTGTGTTTTTGAGCCTTAGCCATTTTGACTTTTGTAATTTAAGAATTTTTAGATATTTAACGAGTTGATAATAAAATAGAATTATTATAGTATATACAAATGTTAAAAGAGTATAGAATTTTAATATTCAATTTTAGTATTAGACTTTAATATTCAATATAATATTTACTAATTTTAATCTTTTTTATTATTCTTGCTATTTCTTATCGGGTAATACATATATTATGAATAGACATACCTATATATGTATACTATATTGTATAAATTTACAGATAGATTGGCAATTATTGGCAATTGTATTTTTAATATTTATCTTCTATCTAATATTTCTAAAGTAAGTAAACTTATCTATTTTACTTGGAAAGTCTAACAATTAAACTTCTAATACTTCAATTATTAAATTTTAATATGTACCTACTTACACACTTCCCATACATAATTATTAAATTTATGAGACGAATTAAATTTTCTTACTTTTCAAACATTTTATGAAGATAAGTTTTAATATTAAGATTTTTCAATTTTGTTCTTAGAATATAAATATATACATATATACATACATATTAAGCCTCTGCTATGGATCCAGCAATTTTATGAAAATCATATTAATCGAACTGAAAGAGTCGTTTCTGTAATATCCTTATCTACATTAAACATCCCCTAACATGATGATTATGCAAACTGTAATACTATACTTCTTGGGTAAATTATTTTCAAGCAGATTAATCTCGTTAAATCAGCCCTGAAACAGAGAAAGATATGCAGCTGCATTGTCGATTACTATATTCAATCAGATAAATCTACCCTTGCATCGTGAACAACAATGTTCTACTGTGAAATTCAACACGCAAACATCCGTTGCGTAACTGATGATTATCGCGACAGGAAACAAAACTACTACACTTGCGTGAAAATAACAGAATGTATTAAATTGTGCATCACATTACGCTATATAAAATTACATCATACAAATATATTAATTACAATTAATTTATTTTTCTACAAATTTGTTTAATATGTATAGATTTGAAACTCAGTGTTTTTGGTTTTACGTATATCATAATAATAATATAAATTTACTTATTAATGTATCATAATAATTGAATTTTAACAATTTGGAGTTTGTTTTGTTTTTGAGTTTGGAAAGATACATAGATACAATAAAGTGTATTTAAATTCATGTAGAAGTAAAAGAATATAATAAATGCCATATTATAAGTTTCCTTTTATTTTTTAATAATTCATTTTAAATATTTTTCTGACTCAAGCGATCCTATTTTACTCTATTACTTTTAAAGAAAGACTCCCTCCCCCCCTCGGCTTAATCCGCGTTGGTCTCAGCATTCATTGGAATTATCTTTAACTTTTATTATCTATGTGCTTAAGGTGGCTATACATACTGTATACTAATATTTTACTAAAGTTATGTTCGCAGTAAATATTTTATAACTTCTACATACACATAGTTTCGTACTGACTTCAAATTCTACCTATGTGACCATGATAGTAAAATGTCTTTATTCAAAATGTTTGAAAAGTTGTATTTAATACACGCACAATATACGTATAAAAGTTATCTATCATAAATGCAGAAATACTTTCGTGAACCACCATAAATAAATAATTTTTCCTGGTTCCCACTGAAAGAGGAGGATATCGGTTTGGTCAGATTCCCACAGGCACTGCGGGAACCTCCCGCTATTTTCTTAATATGGACCTCGCGGAGGCGAGACAAACGACCGAGAATACAGAGAGAACGCAGGATACCCGCGGTGCAAGGGCGCGAGGAAACCAAGCTACCCCCTTTCGTGACCCTAAACAATCCCAGACGAGGAACGAGTAACCCCCGTGACTCGAAACACGAGAATCAGATTCGCTCACCGTCGAAACGTCCGCCCTGACCTCCAATCTTTTTTCTCAGCTCTCTGTTCCTTCTTTCTTTCGCGTCTTTTCTTTTTTCGTGCTTTTAGTCTTTTCCGTGTTTGCGGGTGGTCGTAGTAGTCTGATTCTCAGGATTTTTAATTTTGCCTTCTCTTCGTCTCACGGCCTGTGTCCGAAACATGGCGTTTGTCTTTTGTTTGAAGCTGTGTTTGGAATTTGAAAGTACAGGTGCTGAAAACACTGAGTGTTATGTTGAAATTCGTAAGTTGATTCATTGGAATAACGAATGACAAATTTGTAAAATTAATCGTCAGTACTTATTTGCATATTGTATGATTTCATTATAATAAAATAATTAACAGTAACATTGAATGTCTTGAAGTTGGCTCATACGAAATACATACGTAATTAAATAATGGATTTATTAAGTACACGAATTGGAAAATTTTTGTCCCGAATCTGTCTTTTCTGAAATATTTTAGGTTGCTAAAGCGGAAAATAGGGTCATTTTTTATGAAAATTAACGATTTTAAAAATTTGGCCTTGTGGACATTTGGTCGTAGGATTGTCCTATATGTTTCAAGATGTTTGGTCGTTTTTAGTTAAATCGTATCTGTTTACGTATAATCTAGTATTCGAATGAATTACGATTCACATTGACTTACTTAATTCCTTGATTTCACTCATTTTATCCTTTAAGCACATTCTTAACCTTCACAACTGGAAGCTTTCAGTGCCTCCCTTGAGATTCGAATCGTCGATTTGGGAAACGATTTACACCCGAATCAATTACATCTAACAATAACTATAAGTTTCGTATGTTTTAGTGGTATTGCTATGTCACAAAAGTTAATAGTATGAAAACGAAGTGTATAGAACCTGATAAGAAGGCTCTTCATTGGGAAGTAAGGATAGTGCTGTAAGTGCTAATACTTTTGTAGCCACTGCATTTCTTCGTACTATGATAGATTCAGATGAATGGAGTACGTACTACTGTATATTGTCTTACTTCTATCACACAGCTTGCCGAGTTCTCGTGTGGCAGGCGACAGAGGGGAAACAATGAGCGTAAGAAAAGGGAAGGCAGATCCCGCTGAAAGTCAGCGGTAGCTCCCACGTATGGCAGACGCTGCCTGCCAGTGATTGGAGATCCCCCGTCGACAGCTACGTCGAACTCTTTTCGACTCTCTTTCGAAGTCGGCACCTGCTTTTACTTGCCTGCCTGGCTGGTTGCTTGCAACGAGAAAAGCCTTTGTGATCCTTCCGTTTCTCCGCCTGTGTCTACATCTACATATATATACATATATCTCTATATACATATACATAGCTTTTGCTGTAGAGTTTTTAGAATATTTGCGCCCGCTCGAACACACATTTGTGTAGGTTAAGGCTATGTCTGTGGCTCTGTGTGTATGAGCGTGATGTGCAACCAGTGTAAGCATATACGCATTGCGTCACAGGGCACGTCGATATTGAACCGGAGGGTACCAAAACAATAAGTTTCCTACTGCGCTTACATCGGTAAGCCTTTGTACGCGAGAACTCGCTGCTTGATTAATATCGCCGAATTAATATGGATGCAGAGAGGGAAAAGGATGGAGGCATAAACGAAGGAATGGCGATCCTCCGGCTTCCTACGCTCTCGCATGAACTTTTTATGTTTTTATCGAAGATGAATATGGAGGACAAGATCGATCGCGATCTATTTTCGATGTTGCTTTCACGCGATCTTATCGTTGGATTAGCAAGGAATTTGTTGATATTTTAAAAGTATAGTGACTTGGAAATTTTGTGTATCGAGGGTTTCACAGGATTTTAAATTGTAGGATAGAAGTTAGGAATAATTGTATTATTAATCTCTTTATGTGTTTGGCTATTGGTTGTTAATATAATTGGTTAATTTAATAAAGTAGTTAGATTCTACTTGGAATATTTTGAATAGTGATCTGTAAATGCATAATGTAGGAATACATTAATTATTAATTTATTTGTGTTCCTTTTTTATTGTTCGTTATTAATTTAATTGATGGTTATTAACGATCAACATAATAGTTCGCACGTAAATTTACGCAAAGATTTACGAAGGGATATTGTAGGAATAATTTAATTATTTTTCTATTTCGAATACGTTGAGTAGAAGTTATTACCATAAGTGCATAAAATAGGAATATGTATAGTTATATTTTATTGTTAATTATTAATCCATTTGTGTATGTTAAGATTACTAATATTACCTATCATAAATACGAAATTTTAATAAAATATTGCAATTAGCATTCTAGAACAGCCAAATTTATTTTATATATTAACCATAATTAAATAAAATAATATTGATAAAATAATATTGCGCAAGGTAGAAAATAATAGAAAAATAAAGTGATTCCTAACCGCGTAGCATGTAACGTGCTATCAGTTACATAAGTCAGTGTGTCGTTAGCACACAGATCAATCACCGGAGGGATTACGTAATGTTACACAATCGGACGAGCATGTTCATCGTACCAGAGACGATTGAATTATGATCTCTATGCGCGCGGAATTCTGTATGATTTCACTCCACGTCTGGCCTAATATTTTCGATTTGCTTTTGCAAATTCAAATGTAACATCTGACCGACATTTTCATTCCCCTTTTCTATTCCTTTTTCTTCAGTTAATATACTTTCAATGAAGATACATTATTAATACATTTTTAATGAAACGTAACAAACTGAGTAAAGTTTGCATTTGGATAGATAAGACGAGGTAAATATATGAAATTAATTAAGCTATTGCAGATCAGAATTTAATAGAATATTGTAGAAAATAGATACTTAATGACAAATTTTAAAATGTTCCACAATTTAATCGACTCCATATGAAAATATGATAATAAATATAAATATAACCGATATACAGGTTAGTTCTATCGAGGGCATATCATAATAAATGTTTTACTTTCAATATTTTATTTTGTATATTTCGTATTTTTAAACTTTGCTATAAATACATAAACACCTAGTAGCACAAATATTAAATCTTTTGAACTCATAAAAGACAATTACATTTAAACATTTACATGTAAGTAGGATATTCTTGAAGTTTAGTTATATTTCTTCGAGATTTGTTTAAGAGTCTACATTTTTTTATTCTTGCTTGCAATAATTTTCAAAAAATTTACAAAGTATGATTTTCTCCATTTTTCCACAAAATGAAACATTATACTTTATGATATTACATTTAATACCTTATTAAGCCTTCTATAGAACTTTATATTTCTTAACTGCACAAAACTCTATACCGATTGTGTCAATTTTTTAATAGTTAATGATTACCGAAATAACTAACATTCGCCATTATTACATGATACCTGAATCAATGACCAAATCTATAGCAATAAAGCCAGTATCAAAATCCATATCAATTCATTAAAGAACAAGCAGAGAAATAATATGTGAAATTTACATAAATATTCTATATATATGTCAGAGATGAAAGGTTTACATTAGAATTAGGGTTAGGGGCATGAAACGAATCTTCATTTGGATTACACATTGTCGTTATGCAATAGAGACGACATTGACTAGTGCAAATACGATTATTACAGAACTTGCAAGTAACCGTGGTATTTAGATACTCGGGACGTTAATGACAATGATCCTAGGTTCAATAACGAATCCGCGGTCAACGAGATAACAGGATGCGCTTTCTTCCAAAGTCCAAATCGTACTCGACAAGCTTGGCTACGGTGGAAGTATAACTAAACTAACTCTTTGTTAAAACGTGGAATATCCACCGAGCGTAAAGACGCTAAGTAACTCGCTAGATACGACCTCACGAGAGAATGATTTTCTGTCGCGATGATGCTGCGGAGGAAAACTATGATGGGGTGTGTCTAAGGACACGAGATCATCGGATTCGTCGAGGATAGTAGCCTTCGTTCAGAAAGTGAGGGAAATTGACGTTGCTGATAATTGGTCAATTTCCATGTTGGTGGTTAGAAAAAGATGCTAGCCACCCTCGAGGGAAAGCTGTACGTGTACTGCGGCAACGCATCGACATCTGGCAATCATCTTACTCGAAGAATAGGATTTGCGTGTGGCGAACCACAGGACAGAAATCGTTGAAATGTTTACTATCGAGTGCCGCTACAACTATTTCTTTTTAAGGAGAGCTATACTATTACTCCATACCTTTGTTAGACAAAACGTTTATCCCTTGACCGCGGCTACGTTCGGCGACTAGTTGTCGCCTCGAGCCCAAGCTCATTATCACAAATCTCGAACAAATACAATCGGATCGAATGACGGCAATTGTTTAATTACGCCTATGATAGAATCTAGATTACGGTGTTAAGGGATTTTCTCGAAGTTCCAAAGGGGAGGCTCCGATGTCCTTTCATCTCCGACATATATAATATATATTCGATATATTTAAGAATAACAAATATTCTTCAGAAGTTCACTACAAAAATCATAGGCAAAACAAGAACTTTCCATGATTAAAAAAATATTTTAGCAGGGGGCTCGAAATACTCAAAGAAAAAGGAGAAATAATAAATATTAAGCATATATTGAACAAATCTTTGAAAATCTCTTTCTTAATCTATAACATTAAAACATGTAATTCTATGACGTAAATTGGCTGAAAACATATTGCAAATGAATGTTATGTTTCCTCTGCTTTTACCACAATCTTATGTCCATATTTACCCTTACAAGTTAGAATTAGAAACCTCTTTCAATAGTTAAATAACTCTCAAATACCAAATAGTAAGGAAAGGAACATTTTAAAAGCAAACTGATTTGAAAAAGAAAAATGTGTGAAATTTCAAATCTGAAAACGCAAAGAAGCAGAGAAAATAATAAAACAAAATCAAAAAAGTAAACCGAAGAAAGAGGGAAAAAGAGTTCCAAGGGATTGTTGACGACTCCCCTTAAACTGCCTCCTCCCTCTGACTCCGCCCACGAATCGAAACACGGAAGTCGCAGCCGGAGTGCCTTTTACAGAGCGGATCCTCGCGCGTCTTTATACACACGTAACACGTACTCGGTATTATTCATACGCGAGTCACGTTATATTCATCCCCCACGCGGGGGTTTGGCTATACTGCACGTATCAACCGTGTGAACGTTGCCTAAAAGGCTGTCTAAGAAAAAGAGAAACGCACTTATACGGGGTGAATCAATATGGGTATTACCATTTGAAATAACTGGTTATTTGTTGACTTTATTAAAAAATATTCGAATTGAAATTTATTTGATGGGACTGGTAGAACGAATATATTTTGATTTTTTGATGCTTTAGGTGTATTTTCCGAGATATTAATGTGACCTGAAGTTCTTTGAATTCCATTGCATATTTTTTTTCTTCATATTCCGTTATAATCGTTAGAAACACGAATTTGACGACCTACAACAGGGTGATCTTCAGGTGGTATCGAACCTCTGAACGAAATGAAACTTAGTAGCACGAAACTGCATTACTTGGCATTTTTACATGTGTATTCATTTTTATCCTTATATTTTTTAAACATATATTTATTTCAAAAATCTAGTGGAATTAATTTGGGTGATCGTGTAGCTATTAAAACATAAAATTGATTATATCTCATAAATGACATCAAATAAGACACATGTTTATATGATCTTTTTTCAGTCTTTAAATGCTGAATGAGTTTCTCAAATATTTCTCACACATTACAATACATCCTACAATTTATACTAAACAATACATTTCCGCATTTTTTATAAAGTTATATAAACTGGTCATATATGTATATTTATATGTATCATCATATCATATACATCATATTAACATATCAATATATTAATAGTATAAATTACACAAATACTGTTAAACTATAATATTTCCAAATCACTGGTTGAAATAAAAATGTTGTAAGAAAATCCTAGATAAGGTAAAAATTCAGCTATAAAATGAGCACAAAGTTTCCTATATCACGTAAACAAGCTTAAATAGAATTGTGTCCATATAAACTTTTTTCATTTCCTCAGATACTGATTGAGTCTCTGAAATATTTCCCACATGTTACGGGACACCCTGTGTATATCGATTGGCATTACGAGGCAGATCAGTCAACTCTGGACCCCCCTCCCCCTTCTGCTCTCTTCACCGAGGAAAACGGTGGCTAAGGAGAGATCTCTTCTCTAGCCCGGCACCCCACTCTACAGCTCCTTCTTCTTATCCCGTTCGCGGCTGAGACACTTTGTCACCCTCTCACGCGCTTCCCTCGATTGAGCATAGCTTCGCTCGACGAGAAGGCTCTGCGTCAAAAAGAGTTACACAAGGGGGAAGAACGAAGACGGATAGATCTTTATTGTCGTCTACGGCGAGAGAAAGAGTTAGGCAAGGTGGAAGATTGATCGTTGGAGCGAGTGGAAAATTGTTTTTTCGAGCAGTAGTGGTATGTACGTATAGGTGGATTGTTTTTGGTTGTGCGAGGTAAGCTGTGAAATATGAAAATTTGTTGGTAACTTGTAAGCAATACATTAATCGAAATTTTTAACTATATCTATTTTTCAAAGAAATTTAGGAACTTCACGATTTTTTGAAAGAAGTTTTTTCAGACAAATTGAGGAATCTTTCGACTCTTGGGAGAATTTAAGGAATTTTTTGATTTTTCAAAGGAACTTAAAAATTGTTCATTTCTGACGAAAATAATACATCTTAATAAGAAGTTTCAGTAAGAATACATATTTCGATTTTTGGCAGTTGAGAAATTGTAAATTGCGAAAGCAACTCTTACGTAAAACTCTTATGTATAATTTAGAAATTGTGAGAGCTCAATATATCGAACGATTTGTGTTACATTTAGTAACTTTTAAGTACAGAGAGTTATTTGTCATTTCTTAGTAATCGTCTTTGGATTCAAATTAATTAAACGGTGCCTCATTTATATTTCCAATGTCATACACATCCAAACAACCACCAAAGTAGAAAAATTAGTGTTACTTAGTGGAAGGCATGTCGCGTGATAACCTGCGGGAGTTCGTGCATAAAATGGAGTCTTATTGACAGTGGCGGAACTAGAAGATTGGTTGGGCTACAGACCCGTTTCAAACCAACCGATACACTAGCAAACCGACCAACTATAGCCGAAACGTCGGTGCATCAGATCACGTATTTGCAACAGCCGCGGAATTTCATCTCCGAATTCCGGCCTGTATTTTCCAACTAGTTCGAACGAAAGAATTTTTCCTCGACCATCGATTTCTAGATGCGGTTGGGAATTCGTAATAGCGTAGACCGCGGATCGAATGATTCGCATACGCGCCTGTATACTGTATATTCGTACAAACACATACAGATATACAAAAGGCGTATCTACTGCAAAATAGAATAAGAGAAGAACAAGGATGTTTGTTATTTCGACGTATGTGAGTATGTACCTACATATGTACAGCATAAACATATTATGTGTCTTATATGAAACTTTTTGGAATCTCATTAGTATTGTAGTGACATTCGATTATCATCACTAACAATTTTGAACGATGTTAAAAACCTACATAGAAGCTACAAGATATTCATTATAATTATACAGGGTGATAAGGGAATAGGTTAAACTTCGGTACCGTATTTTACTGTTTCTGAGGATGAAAAAAGGTCATGGAAACATAGATCTGGAAATTTTTCCTTTGCGAAATATAGACAGACCCTTTGTTTGCATCGAAAATTCACTAAAATAACTGTCGGAATTTCAAGCACTGTCATCGTCTCTTTCGTCAGAAGTAAATAATATGTTAGAGTAAGTCAGTATATATCTAAACGTTTCATAGTGAAGACAATGTTACTATCAGAATGATTATTCTAGTATCGAGTGTATAGATATTCACTTGTGAATACTGGAAACTGTATGGATGGGGTAACGGAAACGTCAGAGAAATTCAGTGTCTCTATCAGCGGACTTTACTCAAAGACGATGTCTTTCTAAGAAGATTTACTTGTTTCAAGGCATCATAGGATTAGATATACTGGATCTTATTCGTCTACTACAATTAGGACGATACTGATTTACTATGAAACACGCTGCTTCTAACGCCAACGTAACTTGTTTTAACATATTATTTACTTCTAACAAAAGAAATAATAACGGTGCTTGAAATTTGAAATATTACGTCTGACTTTTATTTTAGGGAATTTTCAATATAAGAATGTGTCTATATTTTAGGAAAGAAGAGTTTTCGGATTTATATTTGTATGTTCCCTTTTTCATGCTTAGAAACAGTAGAATGCGGTACTATCATAATTTGGCCACCTACATATTTCCTTGTCAACCTGTATATTTCGGGATGATCACAAAAATATTTAAATAAGCAATCATTCGCAACGTTGATCAGTTTAAGTATGTGTTCAATCGGACCATTTTTAACGCTTCTGACATGTATACTTAAGGTGAATACTTTTACTGTATTCTAATTCTTTTTCTAAATATAAGTTTCCGATGAATATCTTGTAATTTCTATGTATTATTCCCAGACTGGATTCAAATTTTGTTAATATAATTGTAGCATTCACTGTCGTGTCTTACTATCTATAGAGCTAATGAAATTTCAAAATGTTTTCTGCATTAAATGTACGAATATTTTTATAAGCTGTATAGACAAATACGACTAGATAGGATGTAGGCTAACTTTTCTCTTTGTGGAAGACCGCAGAGCTTCCACGCGCATGCCTCGCCGCAAAAGCTCAACGATGCGTTTTGCTCGATCTGTCCGCCATGCGAGCGCATTGACATTCGCCCACGATGCACGTTCACGCTTCATCTTTTTATTCGTCGTATAAATTGTCGTCCATATGCGGTTTTTGTGCGTTAGACGCGTTAACAAGCAACTTTTTATTCTTCTTGTTGCGGTAGGTACAGTGATTCGCAAAAGTACTCGTACTATAGCAAATTGTTATGTGTGGGTATTTTGTGTAGGATATTTAAAACATTTTGGAATTTTATTAGCCTTATAACGAGATGCGTCTGCCATGATTATGTTAGCAACATTTGAAACTAAATTGAAAATGTTATATGTATATAGAAGTTGCGAGATATTTACTGGAAACTCATAATTTAGTAAAAAAATTAGTACTATATTGGCATAGAAGTAACAGAATAGCCATCTTAAGCATATGATAAGTGTTAAAAATAGTCCCAATGATTATTGATACCTATTTATATCGTAGATTGCTTGTTTAGATACTTTTGTGACATAGATATTCTGAAATATAGATACATGCCTATACTTATAATAAATATTTTGTAACTTTTATATATAGATTTCCTGAACCGTTTAAAATTTTACCAATATATATCTATAATCATAGTTAACATCATCAACTAATTAACACTCTGATTAAACTCTGATAAAAAAACATTTGTTCAAAAACATTTAGTGAAAATCTCTCCTAAATAAATAGAAACTCCAATCTATTTTCTATAATCATTGTTTCTAGAATGAATCATGGAGATAAAAATATTGAAGTTAGTGCATCATGTTAGGTCCTAAACCGTAAAATATTTATCTGAACCACAATTGTCGCTAAAATTATCATTTACAAAGTTGTCCCGAAATGGAACCAGTGACGTTCTCCATCAAAGTTCTATTTATATTGCAGATGTTATAAACAATTTTCATTAGATTTTATTGGAACTTTCTGTTATATAGATATGTATATGTATATTATGCATATATGTTCAGAATGAAATACTTTTCTAAAAATAATATAAAAGTGTAACAAGTAACATTGAACCTTCTATCATTTAATAATGTAACGTCTACGTTCAAATAAGAAAAATGATACAACTTATTGAATTGGTGGTTACAGTATTTCTCCCAGTTAATTAACTGACTTAATCTTTTAACGCACTATATGGTATACAAATATGATAAATATTTTTCAATTTCAAATGCTTGTTCAAGACAAAAAGACATTTGTGTCATTGAAATATGACTTTCATATTGTTGTACAACATCATTCATAATTTTAAGCTAAATAAGTTTCAATTAGCATATAAGTTTAAATAATTAAATTAGTGCAAATATTAAGTTTATACGAATTTTGTCCACTAAAAGGTTTTATTATTATCCATTCCTCGTTTTACTATTCCTCGTATTCCATTCATCGTTTTACCGCAACCTAAATACATCCTCATATTTCCATTAAAATGTCTCCAAAATTTGTCATTCCCAATTAAACAAAAATAAGCAAAATCCTTTTCAAGTCATCCCAATTCACCCAGAAAAATTCTGTTAGAAAAAAATATGTATTAGGCTACACATTAGTACACATGCATAAATGTTCTTTTCATATCTTAGAAACGATATGTGACGAGATACACAGTCTACTATGTTGCTAATTCATTGTGTTCATTGTTTTTTTTGTTAGCGAATTATGAGTTTATTGTCTCTCCCGTTTCGTGTTATTGTTATATTGCTCTTTGAAAAATTCTGTGTTATTTCTAATGGTCTGGGATGGCTTTCATTAATCTTTTAGCACACTTGCTGACACTGATGAGTCAACAGTAGCTATTTTTCTATAAATATTGATATATTACTATTTAATGAAGATATACGAATAGTGAAGAATGTACAATACGTTCAGTGACTTTGAAGAAGTGGGGCTTAAAGTGTTTATTAGATTTCATTTTAAACTCGATGATTCAAATCTAATCCAATGAAGCCTGAAATCTGAATCAATAGATACACATAATATTCGAAGACATATACGATTATTCATATTTGAATTTAATGCAGTGAAGGAGAATTTTGTAAGTCATTTTAAAGACATAAATAATGTTATAACATTTGATGATTTTAATAGAAAATTAAATAAATCAGAATGTTTTGTCCTTCAAATTTTCTTTTCTCCTTATAATACACGTATAATTCACGATAATTAAACATGCTGACTTTTATACTTGTTGATGGAGCTGGTGATCGTGTTAATAGTTGATCGTCGTACTATGTAACGTAACGTATTTTGTAACAATTTATGTTATTGTTAGCACATTGACACGCCTGTCCGCGTGAGATACGGGTAGAAGCAACCACCTTAGGTATTAATTAACAATTTTTTTTATTTGTAAAAACACTTGTTTTCTTTCACTTTCTAACTTGTTGACACTTGTATAATCCAGACGCAACTGTTAAAAACAAAATTGAGCATTTTCGAACAGTTAGATCGAAAGATAATTTAGGTTTAAATATAGGTATATATTCTAATAGTATGTTGTGTATTAATGAAACTAAGACATTGTTCGTCGGACAAAGATTCCCAATAATTTCAGTCTCCCCGTTCCAGCATATAAAACAGACATATTTACAAGGTGTTCTCCACATCACGTTCTTGGCCGCGTTCTCGTCGGCAACGTGTCGACAGAGAAACTCTATGCATTGGATTCGCAGGTCAGTGGGTTGTCGCGTCGAGTCATTCAAACCGGTGTCACCAGCGCTCGATTTATCGTGTTCGTCAATCTTGGAAGACTGACCTCCCGTCATGGCTCCGGTTACCGTCCACGACGATGTTACCCACCCTCGCGTTCCACGGCCGCTGCCGCCATCACGTTATCCTGGCGAGCACGCTCCTTTGTTTTCCATTTTATTCCGGTTCGCGGCGATCAACGAACGACAGCGATGAATATCTACGCCGCCGAGCGGACGATAAAAAGACGGCTGTTCCGTGATCGCGACTTCTCTGCACCGCAACGCTCGTGCACCGAGCGTATACGTGAGCACATCGAGCCGCGACACCTTGATTATGCGGATGTAAAGAGTGGAATGGCTGATGGTTGACTCTTGGAACAGTGCTTTTCCTATAATAAATGAGATCTTTTCTTTTTGCGTATTTGGATTTACCTTATTTGATATAGCTGAATCATTAGAGCAGCTATTTGTATTATTTGAGTGAGTTTTGTACAAAATGACCGAGTTTTCATATGGTCATCTTATTGGTGATAAAAGTAAGGGGCACAGCTTTAAAGAAAACAAGAAAACAAAACGTAATAATCAGTCGCATTTTTCGTGTCTTAAAACTTACGCTGCCGATTAATGTTATATTTTTAATCTTAAATGAGTGTATATGTACTCTTACCGATTTACGCCACCTTGTGTATGTAGATGTAAGAAACGGAATGACTGATATTTGATTCTTGGAAAAATGCGTTTGCTATAATAGATATGTAGTTCTCCGTTGAAAGTTACCAATTTATATTTGTAAATATATTTGAGAAAGTTTCTAGTATACAGCATGAATAACCATCTTGACCAGATAATAAGGGCTAAATATGGTCTCACTGCATGTTTATGAATATAATGACTGCTTAAATACTTTTACGATGTCTGCGACATATTCTTAAATTTCTTTCAAATTTTACCAATATAATTATAATATTCAAGTTTCAGAACAGTGCTAATGGAGTTTCAAAATGTTTCGTGTAAAACACATGATACATTATTAAAAAGTTTCTATAAGTGTTCAAATACATTTGTGAGTCACCGTACTTACGTGTGTCGACATGATTCTACAACTACTAAAGTAGAACGCCTAGCAGAAGGCCAGCGAATAAGCTCGTGACCTTAAACGGAGTACACACGCGAGCGATAGAGGGTAGTAATCAGAGACCGAGAGTGGAAAATCTTACTCTATCGAATTTCATGCTCGTGGAAATGCGACAGCTATGGAAACTTTCGACTTGCTGTTGCGTCGAATAATGATTCCGCGAGCGACGTTTCGAGTGAGTCGCCGAGAGGGCACTGCCAAGTGGTTCTTAAGCGACGTTCACCAACTGTCGAGGATGCGGAGAAAATGAGGAATCGGATTGAATCTTAATATACAATCGCGTCAAGCAGGATTATACCGTGTAGAATGTACACGGTTTTGTTCAATACTGTTGGAGGGCGTTTCAGCGTAAAAAAGATAAAAAGGTGACAATTGAAGAGAATGCGCGTCCATTATTCGATAAAATTATAAAATGAAAATCATCGTGTTTTTTAACATCGTATTTACATTTCATGATAGTTAATAGTTTGATATATGCTCTTTTTTTGCAAATACGAGAAATATTTCATAGGTGTAATAACACGTACAATAGTAGCAATTAATTAGTCATTAATTGGTAGTAGCAATTTATGTAGTGATAACTGGTAGTATTGAATTTGGTATTTATTATTAGATAGCGGACATTTATGCATTTATGAAAAATTAAAAAATGTACACGCGCATAGATATGCAGGTATATGCAGATAAAACATCCAAAGTACAGCACTTTTTACAATATTTAGCATCTAGATAATACGATCTTCTACTTAATCGTATTATAGTTATCATATAGTTATTATATAGTAGATATTTTGTTTAGATAAGGCGTACTTATTTTTCCTAGTAAACTTAATAAAACTGGAACACGAAATAAAAGAATATGGTATAATATAGATTTGCGCAATTTATAGAAAGTTCTCTAATTACAATATGATAATGATGATTATATAAATATGATATGATTTTTAAACTTCTTTAGGTATATATTTTTAGAATACAAGCTCAATCATTTTCATTTTTAGTTTTCTCAAATATGTGTTTTCACTGGCTATTGTTAAAAACTAAGGACAAGCAATTTGAATAGTCACTTTATTGTAATTTGTCACTTTAAACAAACACCATTTCAAATCTAATTCAATAACATACTTCAGCTTTCAGCTATTTTACATTAAAATATTCCTTTTTAATCATAAAACGGCGTTAGAATAAAAAATCATATTTTTTTCTTAATCTTCAATTGATAAGGGTGTTGATGTTCCCACTTGAGTTAAAGTCAACATTAATTTTGCCAAAAGTATATGCATATTTTTAGCAACTTTCAGCATATAGTAATATTTAGCAATTACACCTGTTTTTAATAAAAATAAAAAATCTGAATCTTGTGACAATCATATCTTCTTCCTGTGATCTTCAATTGTTCTGTAAATTAAAATCAAAGAAAGCAACTTCCTCTGGCATCAGTCAGTTGCAATCACGCGTCGTCTCATCAAACAATTTCGCAGAATTCTTTCCATTAACAATGAAGGTCAAAAAACAAAACGAAACGTGAAAAAGCCAGAATAATGAAGAAGGACAATAAAAAAGAAAGAAAAAAAGAATCTGCGCTGAACCCTCTGAATTTCTCTTGAAAAACTTTTCCTTTTCTTCGTTTCAGCGAAAGGATCCACCATCACAGAAAACAGGGGGAGGGAGAGACGTGTATACAAAAGCTATCGGAGAACCATTAATACGCGGATCGCGCGTTTCCATGAGGATCCACGGTAGTGGCGAGAACAACGACAACGAGTACGATGCTTACTCGACGACAAACCAAACCTACAACGAAAGACAGAGATAGACAGAGAGAGACAGAGAAAAAGGAAGATAGATAGATAGATAGATAGTGTGTATGTGTATGTGTGTGTATGAGAGGGAGGGGGAGAGAGAGAGGGAGAGAGAGACAGAGAGAGAGAGAAAGAGAGAGAGAGAGAGAGAGAGACTGTGCATTGTCCTGCTCGACGATAAAAGGTTTCGCATCGTTGCAACGTGCCTACCTACTGGGACATGGGGCTCCAGAAGACGAAGTAGAAGCAGTAGAAACGCAGAGACGACAAAACGCGTATGAGGAAAGAGGAAGAGAGAAAGAGAGAGAGAGAGCGAGAGAGAGAATAGAAAAAAGAAGAAATGATAAAGGGAGATCGGGTGCAACAGATAAAGAGGTCGACGATAATGCTCTCAGTACACCCTGGGTTTGCTAGCGTACCAGGACGGCCATTATATTGTTTTACCTCTGTATCTCAACCAGAGATCAACCATGGAGAACTCTGAATACTTACCTCTCACCGGTGAGAATGATGATGGTTTCTGACGATGGAACGAATCACTGGGGACTAGGAGTATGTAGAAGAACGAATGTTGGCAGTAGACCGCGAATGTTTATGCAAATTTATATCTTTATGAAGATGATTGAAAACGTGGAATCTAGGTAGAAGGTTGTCTTCCCTATTAAATATGATAGCGAGCACTGCATATGTTTTAGATATTTAAATTTCTCATAAAAAAGTGCATAAAAATCTGCAGTCTAGTTGCGAATAAAGTCAACAGTGAGCAGGTTGGCTCTGATTGGTTATGTGTGAAGAGACACAAATGGGGTTACATTTTGAAGAATTCGATGGAAAGGAAACGTTAATGGGATACCAAAATTGCATTTTCATTTTTGGTAATTAAGGTTTTGGTGTGTTTGCGCGAAAGATTGTTCGAAGTTGTTGGTGTTTGTATGGAGTTGTTTGTGAAGGTGATTTTAATGAGAATGACCTAGATTTTTCTATGGTCTCTACAAAAGCTATATATTTTAACATTCAGTTAAAACAACAATAAATTACACTGTTCGCCAACGTGTCAATTTAGATTTTGAAAAAGTTCTGAATTTGTCAATTCAATGATGCTGAAACATTCAATGATACGTTACCCATCGTAACAATATCCATGTGGGTTACAATATCCACTAAAATATCATTATTAAAATATCATTATCATATCCATCAAAATATGAACTTGCATTCTAAAAGTCCGAAAAATTCAACAATTTCTCTATTAAATGCCAAACTAAACGACTATATTACGACACAGTTGGTGTCTTCTTCGCAACCATCCATCACGTCTGTGAAGGTTCGCCATCTCGGCAACGTTGGCGTCGGTATTGGCGGGGTGTCTGCTGAGGCTGATTCACAATGCATCCCCGAGTTGCATTGTGCCGTTGCACGAGACACGAGACACGGTACGGGACGAGACGAGACGCGGCAGCAGCAGCGGCATGCAGAAGAATTCTATGAGAGCGGGTGGCGAGAAAGGAGAGGAAGCCAGAATAAAACTGGAGAGAAGAGAAAAAGAGAGGACGACGGCGACGCCAGAAACGATGAACAAGAGAGGCCAAGAAAGAAAGGAGACAAGGGTGCAAAGAGACTCCGTGCTCGATCGAAACGAAAGGGGTTCGGGTCGTATAGGCATTGTTTTTTCACCTCTCGGGTCCCGTACTACGAGGCGAACGGCAGGGGAATGAAAAAGAAGAAATAGAACGAAAGGGAGAAGGAAAGAGAACACGAGTTCTGAATGCCATACCAGAATTTCAATATCTCTGACATGTCGCTCACGCGATCGCGGCCGCGTTCTCATTTCAATTGGAAAAACTGATTTCGTAGATCGATCATGATTTTCTCGGATGATGATATGATGATCAATGGTAGATATGCATACGTACACAGCCTCGTTTATAAATAGGCTCTGGATATTCATATGTGTTAAATATGTAAGAAACATATGATTTGTGTGAAAACCACTGGAAAAAGATATGATAAGTACATTCCTTTTAATTTTCTGATTTTGATGCCGTTTTATATGACTGAACAATAGTGTTTTAACATGATGTACTTGAAAAACATCCTTGTAAATATATGCATTAAGTATATAATAATTTAAAAAGAAATTTAGTAGTAGTGTTTTGAAAAATGCTAATAACAAAGATGTTATAATCATATAAATTCGAACATAATGGAAAGAATTAAAAAAAAAAAAAATAATATTAGAATCTAGACTAGCAGTTACATTATAGGAAATTCCTATATACAGTTACTTGTATTCTTTTACATCCACGATAGTTAACGTTTTCCTTATTTCTTAGTTTCTTAGATTCTAATATATCGTATTTCATCCTACTAACTGAAATTATCTACTTTAATTACAAAGGATATCTTAAATAATGAGAAGAAATATTTTTTTAAATACTTATATATACATATTATGTAAAAGTTCCTCAATTTTTTAACAGTTATATAGAACAAACCAGGGATTTCAAAATGCAACCCGATTCTGTACAATTTTCTTGTCTAAGATTGAAACGTTTGAAGATTCGTCAGTTTTCAGAAGCAGTGAGGAACTGATGTTAAAGGATCGGCGCTATGATTGCAGGATAATGTGCTTTCGCTTTGCTCTCGCGGCACGGGGTGCCAGTTGTCGTTTCTGTTTGGCCCGAGGCGATTTCCGCCTCTTGGAATCGGTCGTTGTTGAAACACTATGCAAAAACAGAGAAGAGAAAACCTCGAAGGACGAGGACGAACCGATAGAATCTCAAACAGACGGATACAGATAGGAAAATAGAGGCGTAAGTTGAAAGAGAAAGCAGAGAGAAACAACCCTCCTGACACAAGTTATCCTATAAACGACGGCAAGCCCGCAGCTACGTGGAGATAATCCGGCCCCCGGGGTCCGCGTGTGGTTGAGTGCTCGCAACAGTTACCATATTTGATTGTATCCCTTCTATCCTGCTGGAATACAAAATAATAACGCGTTCTGTGTAGAATCGAAGGGCTCGATTAACAACGCTTTGCGAAGAGGACGATTTCGGACCAGGAGTTTGCGATGATGATGAATGGTGAAGAATTGTATGTACAGTTGCACATGAAAGTATTTGTACATTCGTAGAAATCTTTTATGAATATATTACATAGTTAGTAATAAAAGTATGTATATACCACTTAATAATAATAAAATATAAGATATCGTAGTAAAAACGTTAGTTCTATTCTTTCGACGTATTAAGAGACATATTGTTAAAATGTAACACGATTGCATTTACTCTTCCTTTCGTTAACAAAAAACAAATTACAATATTTAAAATACGATATTAAATACATTATATACACGTGTTACATGAAATCATAAAAATAATAGAATTAATATTATATTAATATCTTGTAGGTCTCCCCTATGTAAAGATCTACTAATGCCTATGTAAATATCTATTAATGTTTATTTATTAAAAATAATTAATTAAAATTATATCTAAACTGCTATCTCCTTAGCGTTGAATTAAAGGTTTTGTAATTTCTAAATGTTAATTCTTTTAATTTCAATTTAGAACTTTATTAATAATGATTATACCGATATGTATGTACAAATAGCTTTGTAACTTTTCTGGAAAATGATACAGGTATACAGAATTCGACTTTTCCATTTCCTGTCTGTGTTATGCAAAACGTTTTGAAAATTTTGAACGTTTTGAAGGATGGTATCGCCTTTATGAACTGTTTGTTTGTTGGAACAAGAAGTGGTTTCGTTTTTAGCTCTCTTGAACTATATTTCTGCTTGGTTTACAATTTTTCTGAATTTTCAAGTTGCTGCATATCCCTTATAAGTAATAAATAAATATAGATCAATCATCATCATCAACAAATCATAAACAAATACTACTTCATATTACTTAGTAATATTTCTTAGTTATGATCGCGTAACGATAATATTAATAAATCACTAAAACGATGATAACCATGATAGTGACATATCTTTTCGAAGATTTTCGAAGATGAAGAAATAGATCTCAACATGTAGAAAACAACTGATAGACCAATTACATTGGCACCTTTCGAAGGAAACTCTGGAATAAAAGTTATGATAAAATTTGAAAAACGTGTAACATATATCATAAATTTACTTTCTTCTTGGAGTTCTATTTGAACATATTTTTAAAGAGCCTAAGAGATATTGCTATCAAATAGAGAACAAATATAGAAAATTATCAAAGTCAATTAAGTGGACGGATATTATGGCACTGGAAAGGAATCTGCAATAGTACTAAGTCTTAATATTCAGTGGCGTCGTTTTTAACACTTACTATACGTTTAAGGTAACTATTCATACTGTATAATAATTTTTACTAAATACGAGGTTGCAATAAATATCTTGTAATTTCCATATATTTTCAGATCGCGTCTAATTTTTGCTAATATGTAATCATGGCAATCGCTTCTCACAATAATGTTAATGAAATTTCAAAATGTATTACATAATATATGCAATTATATGCATAAGTGATTTATCTATGGTAAGTGTATGAATACTTTTGCGAACCGCTGTATGCGATGCTCTGCCAATTGCAATAAACAATGCGAGGTATAGAAATAACTTTTCTTATAACATAACTTTCCGTAGGCGCGATATTTCATCGGCTCACCATAAATACTTTAAAAACAGCCTCACGTATGAATCAAACTTACCCATACGTTGGTTTTTTGCTGCTTGTGACACCGTTCGCCACCCTGGCGTTGGAAAACGATCGGCCAAAAGAAATCGCGCGTTTGATATGCCGCCAAAGGGATACGCGTGCACGCTCATGTGCCATGAAAGAGAGGCAAACAAGGGGGATGAAGAGGGGTTAGTTCAACGAGTGCATGAGAGAGAAAGAGAGAATATTCCGTCGGTTGAGTTACAATTTCGTGTGGGTTGGACGGTCGACTGCAACCACGCTTCCCACCCCCCATCCAACCCCCGTGTAACCCCTTCGTCTGTGTCCTTCTCGTTTCGCTTAAACGTAACAATTATTACCGGAAAAGCGCTGCACACGCATGCGGCAAACCGCGGGGCCCGCCGACGGAATTACATTGATATTAGTATCGTTTCAGCCAGCAGATTAATTAATTAAAACGCGCCGCCTCTTCCCCCTATTCTCGAAACCACTCCCTCACGTGTACCCCTCCCTTGTCTGGATTTCTCACCGCTGGCCACTTTTACATATGTGTGAAGGTGTATTGTATTTTAGTGTGTGTATGCGTGTGTATGAATGTTTGAAGATTTTGGATAGGTTTGTGGTGGATGTAAGAGTGAAGGTGTACTGGCAAGTATGGATTGTTTTAGAAATTCTGTTTGATGTTGGGCTGGTTTGTACCTTTTTGGAGTTTTGGGTTTAGGATTATTTATTAATTTCAATGTTTCCTTTTGAAAGGGCGTACTTTTAGAGTGTATACTGGAAAGCTTGTATTACTTTAGAAATTTTGGCTTAGTTTATATTTTTAGTTTTGGGTTTGGGTTTAGGGTTGTTTGTTGATTTTAATACTTTTCTGTTCTAGACTTTAAGACAGTTGATACATGGGGCTGGACTACTGATTACACATAGACTGTATAGATGTTTATGAGTTTGCTATAATTTTAAAGATGAATAATATATATACATAAGATGCATATGTATGCATGAACATAAAATATAGGAAGAAAGAATATTCTATTTACATCTCATATGTTCAGTTATGTTCATCAAAATGTGAATTTTTATAAACATGGGCAGTCAATTTGTAACTATCGCGGCACTTCAATCGATTTATAATAACGGTACACGAATCTTACCCAAGTTTATAAATTAATGCGAAATTGATGACTGGAAGTAGCATCTACCAGTATCTTCCTATGGAATCAGCAGATTCTACATTAATCTGCATTTAAATTAGATATAATTTATATAATATAATGCATTAAAATCATACGAGATTCATGAATGTATGTACTACTTTTGATGTAATTCCTCAAATATTTAGACGGTTGTAAGTGCTAAAAAGCAATTTTAATAATTGTAATAATCACGTAGAATAAAATACCTGATTGAAAATTAATCATTAAAAATAAACAAGTTTCTATTTAGATATTTTTAAGTTACGATTTATATCAAATCGATGCAATATCTATATTTAGAAGAAGAAACTTTAGTTTTCTAAAAAGTGTAGAAAAAGACGCAGCATATATTTTGTTTATTATTACACGATAAATGAGAATAATAGTTTATATATTTGATGTAGTGTGGAATGCAGAAATAACGCTTTCATTCGTTATTAATAGATAATGATCATTTTTAATCGTTTGTTTTTAATCGTTTATTATATTTAATCGTTCATTACTTTAAACATAAATGTTTAATTTTAGAATTTGAAGTGTTGAGCAGTCCTAACACTATTTATTACGTATAGTTATTATTGGTCTTACATATTGATAATTAGTGTCAAGTAAAGAATACATAAAGTTTCTGTGACAGAACTATTCGTGGCCCCTATTAAACGATTATTTGATTATAATGTTAATTATATTTGATTAGAGTAATCAGAAAGATTTAACATAATAGAAAAATGTTAAGACCAAGTTCCGTAAGACTTCAATTTTTAATAATACCTTGTTAATCTTCAATCTTATTTAATAGGACGTCATTTTATATCGTATATTCATATGTATTTTATGTTAATTATGTATATTTTTGAACACATCAATTTCTGACACGCATTCTATATTGTCGCAGTATCACTGACTATATTTTCAAATAGAATATTGATAAAAATGAAGACTGGAAGACAGGTGAAATGTAGCGAAACGTGTAAATATCTTAATTTAAATAAAGTATTTATTAGTATTAATTTCTCTTACCTTTCTTTGCATGCAGGATATCCGCAGGATCCGGCGGCAAAGCTGTACAATGACTTGGACTCAAGCTGGGCTGCAGGGATGGAAACGGACTGCCAGCACCAGATGGATACCTAATGTGAAATAAAATTTTAAAATAGAGAGATTATGGCCTTTGCGCTTTTTCAACTGAATTATGCTCTCATTTCTTTAGAACAATTGCCTAATTTTGATAATTTTCAATGTAAAACTATAAAGATTACGAAACTTTCTAAGATCAAACAAATTTTGTAAAAGGGAAAAATTTTAAATAATGGAATAATATTGAATCGAAAACTACCAACAATTTTTAGTAAAGAGAATAATATTGTACTGAAAACTATCAAAGATCATGTTATTGATACATAGATAAGGATTGTGTTATTAAAAAAATTCTAAACGAGATTTAAAGTATGATGTAAGGAATTAAGTAATAGTTTTTAAATAATATAATTTCTTTTGCTTTACTGGTTGAGTTAATGTATATTATATCGGAAAAGTTTTTATAAAATGTCTATCTCTACGCATATTTGTGAAGATACAAGAAAGGATATAAAATCTTACATTTAAGGATAGATTTTTATATCAATTTCTATTATCGTGGTATTTAAAAAAGGATACTAACAGTAAAATTACTTCTATGAGAAAGTTATTCTTTTAAAAATCTTGACATTTCGATTCTTGATACTTCTGATATAGTTATTTTATATACTATTACTTTTTATTATATTATTTCATCTTCAGAGAATGAATACATGAAAGTAATATAACTATCGTGTCATCGTTTGTAATTGTATTATCAAGCGATTTTAATTGTTTAGTCTGTTTTATCATTACGTACGTTAACTTTTTATTTATATTGTATTTCATATATCGTTTAAAATTTAATAAAGAATCTCTTATCAAATTTTTTATATTTCTACATGAAAATTGGCAAATTAAAAAATTATCTTTCTTTACAACTTTTTCAGTTCTCATAAATTACTATACATAGTTTCATAATGGTTTTATAGAGAAAAATGATACAATGATAAAGGGAAGAATAAGATACCATGGATTGGGCCTCGGCCAGCCTGTGGTTTGCCCATTCAGTAGCCTCAATTTGTCGTAAACGCTCTCAGCTGGGCTACCAGCACCAACTCCAACACCAACAGCAGCCACCCCTTGCTGCTGCTGTTGCTGCTGTTGCCGTTGCTCCTTCTGTGCTGCTAAATTTCTCAGTACCCTATTTATAGATGACACCTAAAATTAGAAATAGAATAAGAGGAATTAATTATAATTAATTGTAACTATAATCTACGTCTTAATTACAATCATTATAATTTATATTTTTATTAACATTCAACGTATTTTTAAATATATACATACGTTTTAATTTAAAGAACGTATGCTTGGAAAGTATGCTTTTACCTATCAGTAGAAAATTAATTATTATTGTCAATCATTCACAGAATGGGTACCTAACTTATTATCCCTGTATATATTCGATATAAATTACTACATTAATCATTTCACGTAAAATTTATTCAAAATTAATCATATTACAAATACATATTGTTCGTTTAAAAATATTTGAAATGTGGTTAATTTTGCATAAATTTTATATGAAATGATCAGTACTAGTTATTGTTTAATATAAATAAAGATGAAAAACTATTTATTCTGTTTCATATTATACAATATTATAATCTTGTATTATAATCCATTATAATCACAATATTATAATGAGATTAATTGAGATTTTTAGATCTGAATATTTACTGATTGAACATTTCTATAACTTATGATACGAAACGAAATATTTAAAACGGTTAATATAATAGTATCTATTTAAAGAATGAAAATATTAGAAATTTTTATATACAATATAGACTTATTTTTTTAAATATTTTTAAAGTTATATTGTGATATATTTTCTTCATAACTGTTATTTTACATTCATTACAAGAAGATGTAGTAAATACAATTTTTATCATACCATTTGTTTCAGAAATCCAAAAGTTATAAATCTAGAACCTTAAATACAGTCTTGTATAGATTTCCCATATATTATATTCGTATTATAGGTTTATTATGAGCTCTTGTGAGATCTAATTATGTACATATTATGTAATTGAGATTTCCTTCAGACAAACCCTACAAAACGAGCTACACATCATGAGCCATGGGACATGCAGATAGAGGAACTCAGAAAAGAAACTTCCATCGCTCGTTTATTTCGAATCACGTTTATCCGTACAATATCAGTTTCGAGGGACGTCTTTAATAGATTGCGCATTGGTTGAAGAGGCATCGGATTTATTATAAACACGAAACATACCGGTTCAACCGAGTTAAACCATCGAGATAGAGAAAGATGAGAGGAGTTCGGGGGGTGCGCTTCTGCCCGATGAAATGCGATGAGAGCGGTAATTAAAACGATGCGGTGAGCGGCTTGTGCTCCACGAGGGAGTTAATTACCTCCGGCTTCAATTATATCCGTCTCGCGTCACTCCAAGGGGACTTTGGCTTCTGCCAACCTAAGTACGCACTCGCGCGTCTGCGGCGCGAAACACGTGCACGCGGTCGCCTACACGCGCGATGCTACTTCCGTCGATCGACGTGTAGCACGAGAGACCTGGAGCCTGCTGTAATTTCTGAGTCTTCGTTGGAATTAAGCGGAATTTCGTGAGACCTTTGCGAGATACGACGGGAGAGGTCGAACTGGCGATTGAGTTTCGGGCGTTGATATTAGACCTTATGTTGAGATAAGCAAGTCGTATTCACTATATGTATATTAAGTATGTATGTAAAAAACCCTAAATTTAAGAAACGTTAAGACGTTCCGAACGATGCGACGTGATTCTTACCTAAATAATTACAGAGAATTCTGGCGCGAGAATAGGAATTTCTGCTCAATGGTGTTTGAGCGGCTTTGGTTTGCGAATCTTGTTTCGTAAAGTAACAGTAGCGTAACTGGCTTATTTTGCACCAAATAAACTCCTACACTGCTTATCCCTTTCTAATCTTTTTGGAGAAAGGCAAAACATTAACATCTCAATTCTTTTAGACTGTGTTTAAGCTGATGGATACAGGGGCTGTCTCTGTAACCTTGTGAAATGAAACGTTTGATTTAAAGAAATAGGTTTCCGTAATTTTTTTAGTTGATACCATATATTTGTTTATATCCAGATACGCTAAGGTATTTGTGTCTGAAAATGATTAGTTTAAAACATATTCCTTTCTTAATTTCATCAAATTTAATATGTGAAGGACAAGGAAAACATAAACACAAGGGTACTGTTCTGTGTCTCGCATTGACTACCATATATGAAATTTTACAAAATGTAAAGGACAAGACTGAGGGAGAGAGAGAAATGAACTATCAGGAAATTACTAAACCATGTTTAGCATCTTGGAATCACACAGAGTGTGTCATTTTAAATTATCTACAAATGATTTGTTATATGAAGTTTATTTTGTGTTTTATAAATAATAATTGTACCTAACATCTAGCCTTGTAATTCGAAAAAGTATTGAAGTATATGAGTTAGGCTTGGATTAGGTTTTATATTTTTCGTGTTATAAGAGATTAGCTATAATATATTTATTATCTAATTTATTTCTCCGCATTAGTTTTCGTTTTATAAGTATTTTTGACATACTATTTCAGAATATATAGTATAGGATATGTAATTCTAAGGTGTCAGATACCGCGAATGTTTTCTAAACATATTAGAAATATTAAATAATTGTTAGCGAAAGTAGATTGCATTGACTTGTATTTTACGATGAGTTCTATTTATTGCAAATGTTTCTTATGAATTATTTGTTTATATGTAGGATAATTTCCTGATATTAGTGGAATTGCGTAATATCGATAGAAATTTCTATCAACAGCATTGCACACATAAATACACGCAGTCTTAATTAAAGTAATTTGTATGGTTTTTACACTTCGTAAATATTTTTAATTATTAGTCGTAGGTCCTTTAATTATCATATTATTTTGTAGTTTAGTTATATTTCTGTTTTAATATATCTTTTTCAGCAATTAACGCGAAGAGTTAAGAGAAAAGAGAAACAGAAAGGAAATAAGCGAACAATGTATTTTTGTAAATACTTATTAGAACTTTTGTTAGATATTTATAGGACTTTTGTTCCATATAATATTTTTTACATAGTTGTATGTAAATAGAGTTCATTGATGAAAAAATATTTTTTATGATCAGTTTATCTTGCGAGTGTTTCAGTCTATAAAAATATTGTAAAGACATATTTTATAAAAATATTAATTCCTAATAAATTTAACTTAAATTGTATTGTTTAAAGTAAATAATAATGTTATTTAAAATTTTATTGTCTGAATTTTGAAACAACACTGGGCACTCCATATTTGAATCATAGTCTAAAAAGTCTATCCTCAACTCAATTACTTTCTTTACTTAAAATAGAATTATAAATTTACTTTATCTTTCAATTACAAAGAAACAATTACCTATTCTTCTAAATTAGTTTTTTATACAGGTGTTGCAGTACGGTGCAAAATTATAAAACACTTGGTCTATTTTCCATTCTTACGATTTCTACCCAGACATAGAAGTGAAAATCTGTCGTTTATTCATAATATTAATGAATTCATTTAAAAGAAAAAGAAGTAATGGGTCGACGAAATGTTAGATAAGAATGAAGTCGGCTGAATCGTGCTGTTGCAGCTAGAAAAATATACGATTTACAGAATTATATACATATAAAGTATCTATATAATGTGTTACATTTTCCTCTTTTGTATATATATACGAAATATGCTAACACGTAAAGTAACTTATAATTTTGTCAAATATTGTACATAACAAATCTGACCCTCACACATTTTCAGTACACTCGTTATCGTTCCTGTTAGCCACATATATACGCATTTGATACGATTAAAACATATTTTTAAAAAATTGTGTACCAAATAAACGCAAGCATAATTTCGAAAACGATATTTGGCATTAATGATTGAAGTATACACGTATCGAAGAATATCCAGACTGCCTCCATTCCCCTTGGTTGTCGTATCTTTTATTTATTCTCTGGCCGACGTGAGCTGCTTTCGTCGGTTCTGTCACTTACAGCTCGTATAAATCCCAGCCAAGTCGTAAAAGAATTCCCACGAACTAAAGCGGTACGTTCTTCTGCTGCCGATAGTTTCGCAATTCATTTCCCAGACGTGTATTTTCTTCCATGCGTCGCCCGCTATTCGCGCGATAACGTTAACGTAAAGTTCTTGTGGTCTCATATAAAACATTTTGGTCCTCCATTTTTAACAATTAAATATTTATTAGTAAGCCGTGAGTATTTATGCGCACTAAATATGCAAGAAACGTGTGATATTTAACATAATAAATTAATAATTTCATGTTCAACACAATATATGAATATTAAATATTAAGTATTAAGTACAAGTTTATGTAAGCAAATACCTTTACATAGATATATTTTTTCAATATCCGTAATTTTATTCCAACTATTTTTAATATATATCGACCAAAATGTCTACATAGGTACAAATAGTCTGCGGACATAAAATATGTAAATTGTAAATTTATATGTTTATGAATATAATTAAAAAAGCGGAACTTGGATAAAAAATTGTTTTATCTATTAAGTATTATAAAGAGTATTATATTTTGGATACTTTATATATTTTTGCATATTCCGTGCACTTTTACATCTCCAAATTTTCCATAAATACATAAAAATCCGTACTCTTCAATATGCTTCATAGTTTACATCCCTAATTTCATATCGTATTCCATTGAACATACATACATTTAAATCGAAATATAAGGATATTTGAATCTGTTTAGAGTTACCTTAAACTAAAGACTTTTTCGTTTCGTTACGAGAAAGATTGTATACAGTATATAGTATACAGGAGAAGAGGAGGAATCGCGTGTCCAAGGATTACGCGCAAAGTTCTGTGATTGGCCATGGGAGATTTTCGTTCCCCAAGGTTTGTTAGACCCGGTGTCAGGGTTCCGTAGCGTTGAAGCGAGCTGACATCTCGGACCCATGAGCGGAGTACTGTCATCCCCCTCAGTGCACACGCGGACACACCGCTATCACGAACACGTCCCAAACACGAAACAGACATCGCTGATACTCTCCCTCGACTTGTCTTCGATGTCCTCTGACATTCTGACTTCGATTCTGGACTTCGACTCTTCTCCTTTTAATCTTATCAACATCCTCAAAATTGACTTTTGTATAAAGATTACATATGATGTAATTTTAAAGATTGTAATTTTAAAGAACGGTATTATGCTTTCGTTAGTGATTTTAGATTGGAAATATTTTAGAGGAGCTTGCAGTTGATACAATTTGTTTGAGACTATTAAACTGCGGATTTTTATGTATCTGTGAGAAATATGAAGATATGATATGCATAGAATTGCTCTTAATATGCAAAAATATATAAAATCTCCACAGATATAGTACTCGTTATAATACTTAGCACGTAAAACAATTCTCTGCCTACATTCCATTTTTCTAATTACCTTTATAAAATATGAAAGTTTGGATGAATATTCGCAGTCTAGAGATTATATAAGAATAGTGCTTACTGTCTTGGATACTACAGTTTAAAAACCATTGTATTTGCAATATCAAGAATATTATGTAATACCACAAATGTTCAAATTTGAAATATTTTGATGATGTTTTTAAATTAGAAATATTGTAGAGGAAATTAAAGTTATATAACGAAGTTTGCTTGAGATTAAAGAAATATGTATATGTATAAATATGTCTGTTTTATGGTTTTGTGTGCATATTACATTTAGTACTCATATAAATAGTATTCATATATTTAGTATTATATTTAGTATACATAGTACACATCATTTATTGGGTGTATGTGATTGCGCAATCACTTAGTTGCCAACCCAGTAGTATTATATTTGGAATGTTAACAATATCATCAAATTTCAATATTACTCTAATTTAGAATATAATAGGATACAATGTGCATCGTTATACAATTTTTTCGCTACATTTCGTGATTTTCCAGTTTATATTCGTCATTCGATATATAGAACATATATTCATGCGGAATGAACGTGTTAGAAAGTATCAAAAACGAATAAAAGCCACCACATTGACCAAAATAAAGCAATATACGACCTCCATGCTCCACAATAATCTACAACAGTTCTCTTAGGCGACTTACAAAGTACCAAACCCAGTATTTCCAATTTTCCAGTGTCAGGTCAAACAAACAGGCTTTCTTCCGGCTTTCGTCTTAACGCGATGTCATGAAACGCACAAAAGCGTCCAAGCCGAATGACTCCTCGACGTCACAAGCCCGACACAATGAAAAGTCGTTGCGGTAAAGAAGGTTCTCCCTGCGACAAAGCTGACGTTCTAAAGAACGGGTGCCAGTCAAACGACAATCCCGCTGTGACATCGAGTGTCCTGGCTGTGTTTGGCCATTTTTCTCCTTTTTTTTATTCACCGCGAATATCCTTCTCTTTATTCCATTCCAACACATTTGCGCCCTGTGTCACCCTCGTTATTATATCGTGACAATCGTAACCATACTAGAAATCGATCCCACAATGCTTTTTACGTAAGCTTTATAGCAAACCACTTGCCAAAGATTGAAATTGGTGACACATTTTCATTGGTTGATCGCGAAGAAAAGAGTTTTACGTTTTATCAACGTGTGTTTAGTATATTTTTATGAGTGTGGATGTATCACGGATTGCGGCTTTGGTAATGCGTTTAGTGGCAGTAAGATTCGACAATTGATATTTTCTAGTTCTAGTTTTGAGTATTATTTCACGTCAAGAGGCTATAGAACTTCTTTACGAACTTAAGGAATACTACAGCTAGTCACGAAAGTCTACGTACTCATATTTGTGTATTTGACTTATCAAAGAAACTAGAAACGCAATTTGTCACAGAATTCTTTATACTTACGTATCAATACAATTATCGTTAATGTATTTCTAAAATAAATTAAACAAATTAAAGCATTTTACCTACAAAAGTTTTAGAATTAAGTTCGTTAAGTTCGTTTCTTGCGTATTCGTAAATTTTGTTTCTTATTGAATCTGATTGGCAATTGGCTATAATTAATTGTTTATTTAAATTAATCGAACCTTTTATTGGTGTTGAACGATTAGGGTTCTAAATACTAATAGAATTTTTCCGAATTTTCCCGAAATTTTGTATTTATCGTTAAAACTAAGAAAAACAACATTAAATACATTTGTCTTGATAAGTAAATAACACATCTTTTCTCATTTTTATTTTTAAATTTAATGGAATCGAGGTTTAATTAAGATTTCAAACTGTTGATATAAATCTTTTAAGACAATGATATCGATTAATTTTTAAATAAGAACCAAAAATATTTTAAAAAGATAATATTCGAGCTGTTTATTTTACGTATTCCGGATATACAAATGTAAAAATTGAATTAAATCTGTATATTATAAAAATTTCTTTTATTTCTTTTTATTATTTTCCATAATTACAGTTTGTATATTTGAAAATTATCAACGCATTGTTTCAAAATAATCCGCATTATTCTTAGTTATCATTGTTATCGAACCGTTTAGAATAATAGCGAGGATAATATTATGACGTCTCTATCCGACACCCTTTTCGATGATTGGCCATCTTCTTCACAGATCATGCTAATTTATGCCACCCGATTCTTCCTAGTTCCTAGTGTGTTCCCCAGCCCTCGCCCGTATCGTTCTTCATGCGAGTCACATGCACTGCGGATAATAACTCCGACCCTTTTATGTTTATCATAACAGGAGGTATTATGATATGTAGCATAAAAAACATGTTGAGACACGTACCGCCGACGATATTTGATAGAATGATAAACTTTGGGATTTATATCTTGATGAATAAACTTCTGGACGTAATTCAGTTATTTTTTGAGAATTCGAACACTAACTCTATATGCAGATAACAAAATTGAGAAATTGACAAAAGTTAGAGTTGATGATGCTTAGAGTTGAACTTGGTTTCCCAGAAACTCAAATAACAATAGGATAAAATTTAACGAGTTGGCATTTTTTCGTAAAATTCAAACTTGAAATAAACGTCATTTCATACTATAGCAACTTAATAAAACACATTATAGAGTGTGTAAAAACATCGTACAAAGAAACTTATTGAACGATTTAATAGAAAGCAAAAGTTGATGTCTTACACAACATCAACTGTATCTATTGAGTTCGTTCATTTAATATTGAAGCAAAGCAGCTCGCATTATCATCGCGTTGATTTATCGTTTATGTGAAACATGACGCGAGAAGCGGTGGTTATTCAAAACAGGATACGAGCGAGTCGTTCACTGAAAACAGTGTGACATCCGCGTACAGCCCTTAACCAAGACTTTCATGACTTTTAAATAACCCTCGTAAAGTGCTTTTGACCAGGCTTGGATCGGTTTCAGGATGTTTTTGTCATAATAAAGCCGCGGTGTATGGGGCACGTTCAGACCCTAGGATAACGGAAGTAAACTGTATGGGGAAAGGAGAGAGGAATCGCTCCCTTCGCTTCTTCCGCTTTTCTCGCTTGATACACTCTGCTCCTGTGAATTTATACAGGCTATTACAGGATTGGTTCTTATTAGAATAAAATAATTACTGACATTTTCACGTTTGGAATTACATTACTTGAAATATTATTTCAATATTATTTCTTTTGTTCAAGAAATAATCTTAGACGATTATTTCAAAGACCAATTGTTTCAAATGAATCGATAGTATTTGTACTTATTATCAAATTAAAGTAATAGTATATTTAATAAATACATTATTCCAAATACGATATTTATGTACCTATACATTGCATTAAGAAAATAAAGATATTTTGCAATTTTTATTTTATCTGTTATTTTGTTTTAAACGAAATTATCTGAATACCTAGTAGTATAGAATTTATTATATGAAATGCAGATGAATATTGAAATAAATATAAAAAACGTGGAACTTACTATGGAAAAGATTTGAAAGATTAGTAAACTAATTAATTTTCATCCTGAGTCTTTTAACAATTTCTTACAGAAAATAATAGAATCGATTAGTAATATTAGAAAGTGTACTGTGCAATTTACGCTTCTAGTTTCTGGATGGATATATGTATACATACACTGAATCGCGCATCATTCGAAATCATTTAATTTTGTAAATGAAAGAAATTTTTCAATTTTCTCGACATCGCTGTCTGAGCATTTTTTTATATAGCGGATAATTTTAATTAGTGATAATTCTCATTTACGGATTGGAATTTAATACCCTTTATGTAGCAGAAAGCAAAGTGGTTGCAAAATGTCATGTAACCTGTCATTAAATCACCCCTTTTATTGCCAGAAGCATAGTGTGTAGTAGTGGCACCTAAATCACAAGTTACCTGATTTCTGAATCGGTTGCTATATGTTGCCACGTAATAAGAGTATATCGTGTTATGCGGTTTCCGCTCTTCGACACGTGATAACGATTTAGCGCTTCGCTTCTAAGCACGCCCCTTGTAGTACTGTGCAAGGTATAATTGTCATTTGCTCGAGCGACATGTATTATGAGACGTGTTAAGAGGAATGAAGATTAAAATTTGAGGTGAATAGGACATTTAATTTTTGGCTACAGGCTGGCGATTTAGTGCAGCTTTACAGAAATATTTCACTGAAATGAATTAAACTAAAGAAATGAAATAAAAGTATTTAATATACTGTTCAAATTTTTTCTTATATTTTATATATTATATAAAACTGTTTATGTATCGAATGTATATTAGAAATACGGACCAAATTAAATTGAAGTTGAGTCTAGAAAGTATCTTTTGGAAAGGATTATGCCTATTATAATAATTTAATAATTTATTTTTATTTTGGCCTCCTCAGCCTGGTAATGGATTTAGCTTATAATTCTTTTCATTCATCTTTCCGTACTCCTCATAACCGAACACAAACTACTCGCAAATTTACTTAACCTATCCCATTCTATTGACACTTTAGCCCTAATTTCAGTATACTATCATTTTATTGCCCCCTTTTCCTTTCCTAGTTCTCGCCGACAATTGACTGTTTCTTCGTAGTATCCTCCTTTTACTCCTACTAAACTTCCTCTTAACCTCCTTACTCCCCCACATCCTTCTGTGTAGTGTTTCAGTGATCCCTCCCTCTTCGCACATAGCCTACATTTCCTTTTATTTTCAATTAACCAACATCTGCTCGTCTTTTCCATATTTCTACGTTCTATTGATCTCTGATTACGTGCTTTTACTTCTTCAAGTAAAAGGATTACGATTATTGGTTTATCATTGTCGAACAATTAAATGATGTGATGAGAAACATTAACAAAAGGACACAAAAATATTTAGGTATAATAGTACAATATTTGAATTTTTAAATAGAGTAAAATATCTCAAAAGTATTTAATTTTCAATAACCTTATCTCATATTTTTTATACGTAGAATGATAGGGAGAATCGATTTATGCAAACAAAGATCCATTACTACGGTTTAAGTAAAAACTATAAATGTATTTTGCAGGTAATATATTTGTAGAAAAGTTGCACAGCGGGATATGACACAGGTTATTAAGTAGTGCAATTTCTAACGTCACTTCAGATTAATTATAGTTCCTCTTAGTTACTAGAATCATTCTGTATATATAGTCAGTCACGAAAGCCTACATATACATACTTATCGTATTTTGTGTATGACTTATCAAAGAAAGTAATAATACTTGTCACAAAATTATTCATTCTTATATATGTATCAACATAATCGTTATTAATGTATTTCTCAAGAGAATTAAAAAAATTTAGCTATAACGAAATTACATCAGAAATTGCAAAAACATTAGTTGTTTCAACGGTAAGGAGATATCAGGACATTATTCATGATTACGTATACACTGTATATATATCTTAATGTGTTTTAACAGTATGTGCCTTAATATAATAATGGTAAAGTTTTTACTAGAGATTACTTTTAATACCTAACATTTAAGACTGGCTGTACTTCCCGTAAAGCATAACTACAATTTAAATGTAGTTCGACTAAATACCATTTATAAAATTCACGTCATTAAATTCTTCCCATTGTATCAATCCAAAATTTTTTATATTACATTATATTGAAGTATGCTCGCTGTATGTATTAACGACAGTTTCCACGGGAGGTAAAACAGGCAAATGGCGCAATTTTTCACCGATTATTCGAAATTGCGATCGCAACGAATTCGTACGTGTCGAAATTGGGGTGAACCGGTGCGGCACGCGTCGATACGCCGATTTGCAGTATAAATCTTGCACCCTACGTTGTCAGGATGTCGCGCAGTCACCCCATAACGCGTGGGAAATCACGACTGGATCAAGTCGAAGGATAGCAGAGGAAAGAAAGATGTGAAACGCGTGCACCGCGATTGTGTAACGTGACAGCTCTATTATGTACTCTCGATCCTCCGACTCGCCTCTGCTTAAGTTGATCTGACCGCTCTGAATATTTCCGTCACCCTTCCTGCCCTTCTCCAACGAAAATGACACGCTGACGTTGTAACTCTATTAAGGTTATGGTTTTTGGTGAGCTTTCTAGAGGGAAAAGCAGATAAGATATGAAGATTATAGGAGTAAAATGCAATGAGCGATAATTTGTCATTTTTATGATTTATAACGGAACAATTTTGAAATTCAATACGTTTTATACTTTCAATTCCTCCCTTTTTATTTCACTTTGATTAAATATTATTTGGTATTAGTCGTAACTGAATTGGCGGTTTCTATGCATTCATGTAAAATTTAAAGGTGCAAAAATTGTATAAAATATATACAAAATCTACAAAAATATATGTATTAGGTAATGTACTAAGTAGAGTGTTCGTTACAATTTTGAATAGGTAAAACGTATTTCTATCTATGTTCTCTTATAATTGTGCCTACAAAAATTATAACAGTAGAAGTGAAGTAAAGCATAAAAGGTGTCTAAGTAGTAATAGGAAAGGAATTGGGGCTTAAACTAGGTTCTTTGTATACATATACTAATCGTGGCATACTTATTTTGATTGTGGCATTAACTGCTCTAGATTCGATCATGTAATAATTCATCATCATTAATTGAACATCTATAGCTCATTACAATTTCTCCTATTGTTCCTATTATTATATTTAGAATAATCTATTAGATAAAAACATGTTTTTAATGAGCAAAAAAATTATACAATATATTTATATATCGTATTTATATACCGTGGGTACCATACAAAAGATAAGCACAAGTAAATAATGAAATGACAATATAAGAAGTAACCAAATCAGTTCACACAAATAGTTAATTGTATCCTTTTAATAGAATGCTTCTTAATAGATTAGTAATTGAATCACCGCGATATCAATTAACCATCCATATCGGAGTAGAACTAGACGCGAAAACCAATTCCGGCCAGCGAAGACGATCTTTTCCCTTGTATCGTTATCAGGCGGGCCATTATTCCACAAGTTATCGCTGTTGCTTTGATTTATTATTCGAAGCACTAAGAAGCTTTGCCGAACCCTTGGTTACATCATGGAATTCTTGTTTCCAGACGGTTATACTAAGAAAATGGCACCAGGAAAGAGATAACGTAACAGGAGGACGCGGAAAAATGAATGCAATGGGTTACAAATTCGTATCAACCTCAAATTGTCAATTTTGAACGACTCATATCTTTGTAGAAGTTTTAAAATTTTTATTAATGAAGTTTAATTACGTCAACATGTATCATCGTTAACTTATTTATAGGTATTTATTTTATATTATTTTATTATTTATTTTTATTATTATTTGGAAATATATACACAAAGTAGAATCTTTTATCGTTATACATACATATGTAGGAACACATATTCTAGGAAGTTGCATTTACGACAAAGGTTTCTACTATTTCAATTTTGCTTATAATTACTTTTGAAAATGAACTACTCAGTTCTATAAAAGCAGGAAAAAAATTATATCGTTAATTATAATTTTACATTCAGTGCACATTTCAATCATACGTTTGATATTTTTTAAAAATATTGGAATATTCTGTGCGAGCTGTAAGTTATACAATATCTTAAACAATACATCTGACATTTCCTAAAAAGCTTCTGTAGAAGTTCTATGTAATAGAATCTAGATATTCTACAAATGTCATTTAGTCTATACATTACAAGACAACCATACACTGATAATGTAAAGTGCTCATTAATAACATTTGAAGATACATCTGACCTAAAATCCAAAATAAAGAAAAAAATTAAAAAAGATAGCAATGGAAATCAAAACCAAGAAACGAAGGGAACATATTTCCAAAAATGTTCGCAATCATACCCACTAAACGTGAACCAGTGAAAGAAAGGCGAGCAGGAACCGGAGTAAAAGGGAGCGATAGCGATTGCGCGGGCAAGATACAAATTACATTTAAATAGAAGTCGAGGAACGCACGGTATTCGCAATTTAAACGGATACAGAGCGAAAGAGAGATAGAAGAAAACAAGAAAGCACAGAGTGGATCACGCGAGCGAAGAAGAGACATGAAAGGCCGATTCTAAAATACAACGTGAAACAACAACGGATGGAACAGGAAATCAGAGGGGAAATACATCCACTTTTACTCGACGAAAGATCGTAGAGAGTTAGAGAACAGTGGGATCAAGTTCAATATATGTATTGTAGTTACAAATTCTAATCAAATTCAACACCCAAGGTTCTGTTCACAAGGTTCGGAATAATAAAAGAACTCTTTTATGATTCATTTAAGCATTTATAAGTTTCGAAACTCTATTTCTGACTATTCTGATATTTAAACAAATCTTCAAGTTTATACGTTTTTAAATTCTTGAATTTTTCAGTTTTCGAATTCGCGAGAAACATGAGAATTTCAAATTCGTTATGGTGCAATAATGTTGCACTTATGTTTCATGATTAAAATAATCCTATGATAAGGTTACTTGAGTCTATGAGATATACAGAAACGAAAAAAAAGAAAAAAACAAAATTATTTGCTAAGATTAAGAAATATACACACGCTACTGAATCATGATAATTATAATTGAAGATATTAATATTAGCTGTACCAACTTTTCTTTTCAAAATGAGTAGAAATATGATATATTCTACTGTATATTTCATTTCATCGCATCATTAATAACGTGTTAATTAAAGAAAACAATTAATTAAACAAACAGCAATAACTGTTTTCAAAGGTAGATCGCTTGAAAATTGTTTATAACGAAATTTCGCGAATTACAAGAAAATTACTTGGTTTGTACTTATCATTCAAGTCAGCCAACTTCGTCTTATTGTTGAAATTTCAAAGAGATTCGTGTAACACGCATAATATATTCATAAAAATGGGTACGCAGACTGTCCAAATGTAATACTTTCGTGTATCACTATATTATACTTGCGAAGTACTTGAATCCATCACTAGTGTTAGACGTCTGATGCCACGTATAATCACAGCTTTTAATCTGGAACGACGAAGGGTAGTTTTCGGCGGCGATAGAAGGGCTGCTGCTTCGAAGACGCCCATGGGGTGGTACTCTGTTTCATGGTGAAACGGGGGATACGGTATTTAGCAACGCGCCAGGGGGTTCCCTAAAGTAATAGAGGGGCGGCGAGCGCGCCACGCGTCGCACGTTATTGCCTCCTGCACGTACCACGGTGAACGCGCCACCAGCAACCCTTACCACCTTCGGATTCCTATGATCCAGCGTAGCTTTCGATAGATGCTCCTCGAATAGAGGGCATCGGTCACGTGCGTGATTTTCTGGATTATATCTCATCAGTTGCTTGATGATTGGAATAGAGAGGTGGTATAACAGTGAGAAGGGATGGTATAACTGGATAACAGGTGACGTACAGTGGCTCATAAAAATACAGGTATTTGTACATTTACTAATATAAATAATAAAAAGTTTTTATGCTTAGTTATTATATAAGACATTTTGAAATTTCATTAGCACTATAACGAGCGCGACTGTCATGACTCTATTGGCAAAACTTGAATGATAAATACACTATTTTCGAGGTTTTATGTATGCATGTCCCCGTATTATGTGCATTCTGCGCATTTTTGTAATTTAAAAGCCGCAGTCTACTTATATATCACATATATAAATATCCTATACGTGTGTATGTGTGTTTCTAGGATATTAAATATAAAAGTTCATACTTTTACAGATATAATTAAAAGAACGGATCCTAGATATACACAACTGTTTTACTTATTAAGTATTATAACAGATACACAATATTTCAGATATTTTTGCATGTTATATGCATTTTTGCACCTTCTGATACATTCGGCAATATATTCATATTTAAAGTTCCGAAAAAAAATGTAATACTCTCGATTCAGTGTTTCCTTTCAGCGAACGAATTTTAGTTTTTACGGTGGCTTGGCGCATGGCAACGAAAACTCAAGGCCTCCTAACGAAGGATACCTCTGTCGAAGCGGTTAACGTCACTTTAACCAGGCCAGCAATCTTATACTGAGCCGTTCAAGTTCAACCACCGTGTGGCGGCTGTCTCGTCCAATCAGAAACGATCGACGTGCGTAAACGACCGTGTGTCATCTTGGAGACGAGTCCTGTACAGAAACTGTACATGCACGGACCGGTATAGCCGAAGGATATCGGTTTACAGGTTGACCGATTGTCTTCAACATTTCTCTTTTAAAAGGCTATCAGACACTTCGATCTTCCAGCTATGTATTTTTATTTTTGGTTTGGTTTGGTTTTGCGAGACTGGTCTTTCGCCTTGAAATTACTCTGTGAATTCCTTTGCTTCGTCTTATATTCCTCTAGAAGCATAAAGATGTGGAATTGTTTGTTATTAGTAAAACGCTGGTATTTATGCAAATTTGTATTTTTGTACATATAATTTACAAAATAGAACTTGGACAAAAAAATGTCTTATCTATTGAATATTGCAAAGGGAGCTGTGCTTTGATTATTTTATAACAGTAAAGTTTCATATAGGCTAGTAATTCTTAAAGATTTTGACAGTTTGCTACTGGTTTTCCCTTAATTCTTCTTGATTGTCCTAATATAATCTTGTTCTTGTATAACACATTATAGCCCACGATAAAAGTTAATTCCACAAGAACACTGATTATTATTATCGATAGATCGATAATTAATAGATTGCGAATTCCAGTACAAATTTATATCCTTACGAATACAAGGGATGAAATGGAATTCGAATAGAAGTTTATTTCATCTATGAAAAAATTATGATCAGTACATAGGTCGCGAAATGTTATGTATTTCTCCATATTTAATCAGAGTATTAGAATCTCCAAATTATTTGTGACACTTTCACAGTGACTATTTAATTCTATTGTTCCAAAGTAGGAATTACCAGTTTTAGAATTCAAAAATTCTGGGAACGGAGCTGTTATAATTTTATCACTTAAAATAATTTGTCTGTTAAACGATTGCTCTTTAGCGTAACTATCCATTTTTGTATTTTTAAATTTCGTGTAAACGTATAAAAATCCGCAGTCTAGTGATTAAAAAGGAAGACTCGCGTCTAAAGAAAAAAAAAAGAAGACTTCACCGACAGCTCCTGTAAAAGATCGGCCATGGAAATAAGGGGAACCATAGCTTACGAGATTCAGAGGGAAACGAAGCAGTAGAGAAAGAAAGGATAGCGTACGAAGAAACGCCTGACCAAGGAGATGAAAAAGGGTGAGAGTTAGTGGCGGTTCTCTGAGAAATACATAATGCAGTAGCCGGACGTCTCCGACACCCTGTCCCTGCCACCCTTCACCAACTCTATCTCTGTCTAGAGACCAAGAAGAGAGTCGTGAGAGGATACACAGAGGGGTTGGTGCAGCGAGGAGGGCTGGTAACGCGAGAGGACGAAGGGGTGCATTGATTTACGCGGCCAGCCCAAGCCGAGGGTGTCTCCAAGGCGGACGTACAGGGGCCAACAATTCACTCGCTTCGGCTTCCACCAGCCATCCATTACTTTGCCTCTTCTACCGGCTGAGATCTAACTCTCCCTCCCCTTTGATACCTCCGACCACTGTTGCTGAGTCTTCTTCCTCGGTTTTGCTGGAATTGTTGCGGTCACTTATTGTTACGTGTGTGTATCGAAATGAACAGATGTGTAGTATTTTGATTGGTGGGTTGGTGTCTTTCAGTGTGATGGGATATGACCTTTCTGTACTAAGTTATACATATATGCAGTCTTCTAAAGAACATTGTAAGATCGCGGTTTTTTATTCATTAATTCAATTCAATTCAAGGAATTCAAGGTGCAAAAATGTAGAAGATGTATATAATAATACGTAAAAAGTGAAAAAAAAGTACATGGTGACTTATTATAACATTTAGCGAATAAAATAAATCTTCATCTAGATTCCATTTAATTACTCGTTACTAAAAATGTGAACTTACATAGAACCGGCAGTCTAATTATAATTAATGCAAAGTTAAAATCTCGAAATTTCGAATTATTAATTGAAAACTTAGAAATCGCTAAATATAGAAGCTCCCAATTGCATCACTGATATTTGACAGAAATCCGTATAACGCGGGAAATATGTGTTCGGAATAAGTTCCAGGAGTCTGTCCATTAAATTTATATTTCTTTCTCTTTTAGAGTATTTAAAAAATTCTTGAAAGTCGTTACAAGTTACAAGATTTCATGCGTTTGTAAATCACAATTAAGTCTTGTAGGAATTCGACACGTTTTCCTTTCAACTATGTTACATTAAATCCTCGTTTTTACATATTGAATAGCGTTAATCTTCATATATTATACGTTTTCATATCACATGTATTTTGTAAATTTCTGCGCTTTTAAAATTTCCACGAACGAAATGAAATAGATCTTCACAGTTTACTTTTTACGGTATCGAAAAATTCGTTTCATATTAAACTATTCCAAAATCTTTTGTCACTCTTAAATAAAAATATAAATTTGTATTATCTATTATTTGTAAGTAAAAAAACGGATTCTATATAGGAAGAGAATATTGGAAATGGCGCAAGACGTGACCAACATGCTAATAGAGACGATTGGTCGTTCAAACGTTCGTCCAGTTTGCTCAAACACGTGGAAATAGCGTGCAAACACGTCCCTGAGATGGTCCATTCACTGCGGGAGACTATTAATTACAGGAACACGCTCGGTCACCACGGGAAATCGTGCTATCCCTCGATTCAACTCTCTTGCGGTACTCGTGATTTTCCACCCCTGAGTCAGGGAGGCAGAGGGAACAACGATGGTGTAGATATCACATAGTCACCACCTGTGAAAACGCCTCTGGTATCGTTTCGACATCCAATTCCCTCTTTACACAGTTAAATCAATCTAATTGATTCCAGTGGTAATAAGATGTATACGATGATTCTTCTCATTATTAATTCTTATTATAATATTAGAGAACTTATTATAATATTAGAAAATTATTATTATAATATTAGAAATATTAGAAATTATAATATTAGAAAATTGGAAGGAGTCTATACTTTTGAGATAATATTGTAATATTTTGAAGAATCTTCGTTATTTATGAAATATTCGTATTATAATGATTAAAATTTAGAAAATGTCAATAAAATCGTATTTGTTTTATTAATTTATATTATATCTATTCGTTCCTCTTGTCGATCATAATCCCATTTTCCAAAACTCTTGTTCCTCTTGCTCATGTTTTTCATCTTTTCAAGTCATTTATTTCTAAACTATATTTCGTTTATTCGCGCAATAAAAAAATTTTCATTTAAGTACTCCTTCTTTGAAAATGCATTTTAAACAGAAGAATTTATCAATGCATATTTCAAATTTTTGAAAGATGTTTTAAATCTCTATTTCTTATTACTTTTTGATCAGAATTCGATATCAAAATAAAATTGTTAACTTTTGATAGCAACGGAGCAGGGATTGAGTTGCAGAAGCAACCTTAACTTTTAGATCGAGTGCTGTACACAGCAACCACTCGTGATTTCGAAGTGTTCATTGGGGGTGAGACATCAACGTCAACTCCCGGAAAGAACGATCGCGGTCAGGCTGACCAGCTCAACGAATGTAATCTCGTTTGACAGTGGTTCTCTCTTATTTTACAAAACTGCTTTCTATATCAATTATTATTATGTAAGTATGTATTGCAAGTCAACGATATTTCGCTCAAATATTTACTTAAAATTTGCTTACAATATTTACTTTTGAATTTTATAATAGAGATTTCTTTCATTTTTCTACTTTTATTAAGTACAGAAAAAATATACCGTAGTTATGTATGTATCTATCTTTTTTTAATAAAAAGAAAATGAGTTTATGATTTCTTATTGTTCTTAAATATGATACAAAAGCTAGAGTTTATAATAATGGAAGCTTAAAGAAGTTTTCCCTATTTTCATTATATCAATACCTATCTTTTTGTTCTACTATTTATATTTTTAGTTTTATTACTTTCGCCATTATTTAACACTTTATTTTTTCGTATTTTTTTTTTAAATAAATTGCCAAACAACAACGTATAAATAAAGTCATACATCGGATAAAAAATTCCTAACACCTAAACAATAATCATAAAACATTTAAATCTCTGCATCTTTAGTTCCACCGAGGTTTGCAATTTAATCTATACAGAGAATAAATATCTATACTACTAAATTCTAATAAAAGAGGAAAGTAAAATAGTAGAGAAACACTTGAAAGAAAATTCTTAACAATTTTTTATAAAATTTGTTACATTTTTCAATTTAATGAGAAAGAAAATAACGTAGTAAAGAAGCGCTTGAAACAAAATGCCATAAATGTTATTTATGAAATATTCTAGTCTATAGAATAGGAAATAAAACAAAGAGATAAAGAATCTTTCTAAAGTAATTTCCTAAAAAATTGTTAATAAAACATTATATTCTTCCTTTCCATTATCCAATTGTAATAAAAATAAGGAGAAATGTGATGTAAAATCAACATTGGAAACTGAATTCCTAAAAAATTCTTCTCTTTTCTTCTGTGCTCAATCCCAATAAAAGGAAAAATAAAATAGCAGAAAATATTTGAAATCAAATTCTTAAGAAATTCTTTTCTTTCATAATACATATATACAGGTTTACTAAAAAAGAAACTAGCAAATAAATATCCGGAAATAAATTTCTAAAAAAATTCTTTTCCTTTTTATACTATTTATTTTGAATAAAAGCAAATTTAAAATATAAATATTTTAAAAGAACCTAATAAAATACCTAATAACAAAATACTTCAAATTAAAGATTTTTGTCTTCTTTGCCATCAATTCCAATAAAAATGAAGTAAAGGTTTCTTTTTAAAATATAAATATCTAAAATGATTCTTTTCTAAAGATGTTATTCTTAATATATAACATATCAATCATTAAATACGTAAGTGAAAATCCTATAAATTTTATAATTTATTCTAATCAAAAAAAAAAAAAAAATAAAAAAATAAAAAAACGTTTAAAATCAAATTCTTAGAAAATTTTTTCTAAAATATTATTCCGAATATTGTTTACATTATAATATGATCGTATATAAAATATTATTAAATGAAATTCCTAAAACTCTATAAACCTGATTCTAATAAGAGCACAATAACGAAAGAAGCTTTTAAAATGAAATTCCTAAAAAATTTTATATGAAACATTGTTAAATGAGAATCTGAAAAATTCCATAATCTTGATAAGAAAATTTTCACGGCCTAAAAATGAAAACGACCGGACAATTTTCAGCCATGGATGGTATACCTTGGAGAATTGGCCGAGAACCACTGATAGTATCCCGGAATCAGTGGTGCGAGTAAACCAATAACGCGTCCGCCACGCCGGGTGCCAGATTCAAATCCAACCGGGGGCTGAAACGGCATTCGACGACGAAACGGATAGCGAAAGCTTCACAGGACATTTCGAATCCGACGCCACGTCCTGCAGCCGTTTCGGGTTTGTCAAATCATTGTCCATTCGATCGTGCACCCGTTCGTTCTCAAAGAGAGAGAATGCCTACCTATTTTATTTTCTCCGTTTTTTTTTTTTTTGTTTCGTTCATTTCTTTCTCGTTAGTTCGTTTTATTCTACTTCCTAAACAGACCGGAGTAATTGGACGTTTTTTGTGACAGCAACTAGTTTCCCAAAGAATTTTCCAGATTTTTCTGTATCTTTCGCTTTTTTATTGGCAGTTTTCAATTTCGTTTAATGAGACTTTAAAGATTAGTTTTGACAGCTTGATTCTTGCAAGTGATTTTAGTTTTATTCGGGGTTTCTTTCGTTTTTTATTGAATTTTGAATTTTCAGATTCAGTTTCATCGTCGAGTTTCTTCTTGATAATTTGGTTGTAGCAAGCGATTTCAATTTGTTTGTGATTTCTGAATTTTTCGTTGAGAGTTTTCAATTTTGTTTAATGATTTTTTTGCCATTAGGAATGGGCAGTATGGTTTGTGCGAGTGATTTTTGAGTTTTTATCGAGTTTGCAACTTTACTTAATAAAGTTTTTGATATTAAGAGAAGCAATTGCAGTTTTCCTTTCGGTTCCTCAAGTTTCTCATAAGAATTGAAGGAAGATATATGATTTTGCAGAATAATTTTACGATCTTGTTTTATGAAAGTAAAGAAAGAATATATTTTAGGTATAGCTTTCTTTCGTCAACTGTCGATCTACTTATCATAAAATAAATATATAAAATAGGTATTTGTAAGAATTAGAAAGTTGAAATTTGTTAATCAATGTCACCAGACTCAAACAAAACTTCAAAAAAATCCGTCAGACATCTCTCCAAAAAAAGAATACCTAAATCTACTTTAAACACTTTACAAAAATCCAGAATTCGTTATAAAAAATTAAAAATTAGTCTAATTATATTTAAAAAAGATAACAATTTTATTAAAGTTTCCGCCTTCAAAAAATAATAAATTTTTCTCAAATAATTTAAGAGAGTCCACTTGTTATTGAAGGTTCAAAGCTACTTAACTACTTTAAGCACTTTACAAAAATCGAAAATTTATTATTACAAATTCAAAATTATTCAAATCATATATCAATAGTTGAGAATTCAATCAACCGTCCCACGTTAAAGAATGGAATAAATCTTCTTCGAACATGATACAAAAATCAAGAATTTGTTATTAGAAATCCAAAGTTATTCGAATAATAGTTAAGAAAATATAAAAATTTCATTAAGCTCTCCGCCTTCAAAAAAGTCTTCAAACATTTAAAACAAATTTAGATTTTATTATTAAAAATTCAAACTAAAAGATTCCCGTCCATTGTCGCGTTCTCTCGAGCAAGCAGGAGTTTTGGATATTCAAGGATATCCCGGCCGTTTTACGGGGGTGTACGAAGCGTATCCAATTTGATGGCATTACAATAACGGGGGTAATGTCTGAGAATAATGAAATTTCCCTCAATCACCGCGACCCGCTTGGAATACGTTCTTCTACCCTCCCACCACTGTTCAACTCCCGTTTTCATCCCCCTTCTTCTCTTGTCTCTGAGCTACGAGCTTCCAACACGGCGAGGACAAACGAAAGGAAAGGAAAGGATACGAGAGGAGAGGAAAGGAAAGAAAAGGAAAGGAATGGAAAGGAAAGGAAAGGAAAGGAGAGGAGAGGAGAGGAGAGGAAAGGAAAGGATACAATGAAAGGCGAGGAAGAAATGTGCAGACGGTTCGAACGATATTGACGTTAGCGAATCGATTTCGTTCGCGTGCTATTTCGCTCCTTATCGAGGCAGAAAACGAAGAGTACTCGCGCGCCGTTTCATTCCCGACGTCGAGGGTTCGAGTTCCGGTTCTTGATTCGCGACGCGATTTTTGTGACGTTTTGGAGAAATAAAGGTTCTCAGAAATTTGACTTTTAGACGAGAAGCAAATTTTAGGTTTTGGAGAAAGAAGAATTTTTGCGGAATTCTAATCGAAGAATTTCTAGTGGAGCTGCAGCGAATTGCGATTTATGGTTTACTAATAAAAGATATTTATGCAAATACTATATTATCGTAATATTATTTTATAATTTTCAAATTTTGTTCAAATATATTAAAATTTGGGTGGAATATCCCATCGCAAGATCAAAAAATATTATCATTTGTATAAATGTCATAAAACGAATGATTTAAAAAGAAATGTCTTTTTTTGTGAATTTCTTCCATATTTTCTAAATCCTAACTTCTTCAAATAGGTTACAAAATTTGAAACTTCTATAATTACTAATTTATTTATTTTATAATTTAGTTGTATCCAAATCAACACTTTTAATTAAATTCCAGAATGGAGTTTTTATTTGTCCAAAATTTATTTTAAGTTAAAATCGCTTTCACCATGGAGCTTTCTATTATAGAAAATGTGCCCATAAGATAGTAATGACGTCGTCATTCCCGTTTCTTTAATATTAGTTACATTTATGATTAAAATGATTCTTAAAGGAGCTTCAAAGAAGCTCTTTTTATTACAAAACAAAGAAAAATTTCATAATTAATAATTCAACTATTCAATTACAGAATACACTTATTTATCACAAGCTATATGTTCATCCCTTTTGAACAAGTTCCTCAATTTCAAGCTTACTTCTCAACGTTTCCAATGTCAAACGCAAGCTTCAAAATTTCAAGAGATTAAAAAGTCTGTAGTAACTAAATTATCTTTACTACAGCCAGTGTGAAAGAAAACAAACCACTTAATAATTTCCAAATCCTATACTTTGTAAAATTAAGATTGGTAGCATGAAACCTAAGAGATCTACAGCTATTGTCATTACTGTAAATGCTATTCGAGAAGACAATTATTTCACAAATCGCAATTTTAATCTCAAATATTCAAACCTACCTCGAATTTGAAAATCCTAAGGAACTTAAAAAATCTGGAGCAACTAAATCATCGTTTTCGTTGGAGCCGTCCCGTCGCGAAGAGAAATTACTTCTATCGCGAATTTCCTTTTATTTCTCGATCCGCTCGATCTACTAACTCCACTCCCTTTCCTTCCAACATTTTCCAACGCGACGACGTCGACGCAATAATTCTCGAGCGAACTGTACATAATGGAATATTACACGGGCCATTAAAGAAACGTTAATCTTGGCCACAACAAGTTCAGAAGCGCTTACAGGATGCTCAAACGCGGCCGGGATTATACTTTGTACACCAGCTTTGATTCTCCATCGCCCTGGAGGCTGTTTCGCTCTCTCTTTCTCTCTTTCGTTATATTCGACCCTCCGTTCGCGTAATTTGTTAAAGCGCTAAATTCCGCGATCATCCCGCCCCGTGTCGGAACACAAGCTTCTGCTGGAACTTACGCTACCCGTTTAGGTTAATTGACTGCTCGTTTTAATTCCTCCGACTGTCGGCGTTTTGCGATTTGGGAACAGCGGAATTGAATTCTTGGTGTTTCATTAGATGCTTGTGTAAATCTGGTGTGAAGATACGGTTTGTGTGTTTGCGTGCTTAAAAATACATGTAAAGTATTGGTTCTTTTTTACTACAGATCTCTATTTCACTTGTATCTGTAGTCTACAAAAAATATTTGAATATTATTGTATTTTTGTAGCGTTTATATACTAATTAACTAAGTGTATTAAAAACTATACGAATTATTATTTATTATTATTTGACAAGCATTAGGATTAAATTCATTTCATTCACTTAATATCATTAAATGTATAATAGGCGCTGTGCTTCGAATATTTTATATATTCCTGCATACCGTATACATTCTGTACATTTTTATGCATAAATGAATAAATACCCGCAGTCTATTAATAATAATGTTTTAAAATAATACCAAATAAAAGCTCTAAAGTAAACATTTTCTATTAACTGCAACATCGGTCAAGTAAATATATTTACATCTCTTACTTCTTACTTTTATTTTCTTTACTTTTATAAAATTCTTGCAAATGTTTCAAGTTTCAAAAGCAATGAACGCGATTGCTCACTAAATCATATTATATAACGATTTTGCAATTGCAAAATATAATAAAACATATAATAAATAATACGTAATCACAGTTTGACATGTTAGAATTTCAAAATATTGGATATTTTTTCAATTATAGTAATTCTCCTAAGGGTAACTTCATATAAAATATTTACAAGAATTTCTGCCGACGGTTAAGTGATGAGCTAAATATTGTGATAATATAATATAATACAATATTTATAATAACAATAATATAATACAATATTTTTAGACATTCTTCATACTATTTACCTCACAGCTTTCACAAAAAGCATTTCGCTTTCAATTCTTACCTCATAAACTTAAAAAAAATGGTCCGAATAAAAAAAGCATCTCATCCCGGTGTTATTCCCTTTTCTTCGAGAATTCTTGCTCGAGCATCTTGCCGGAAATACGTACACTTCGGAACCATTACCAAGGCGCGATGGAGAGAAAGACAAAGAAGAAAGAGTAGTCAGCAGAGAAGAAGAGCGGTGAGAGGAAAAGAGAATTTAGCGACCCTCTTTCGTTTTTTACCCTGAGCAAGAGTCGAGAGCCCCTTAGCCACCGTTTATTGGACGCATGCAAATATCCATGGCAACGAGGGACCACCATGAGAAGCAACCCCCTCGTCGCGAGCTTTCTTCGTATTAGTGGGTGGAGTGCGAGTCTTCGAGATATCACGAAGAAAAGGGGAGGACCTTTGGGAAAAATTTTCTTTTGATCCGCTGCGCTGTTCCTACCACCGCCAGCGATTTCTTAATTGATTCCTTTGTCTCGCGAAATCCACCTCCTCCACTTTAGGGAAACGAACGATTCCCAGATCGTTTGGATCAGTTTTAATAAGAATGTTTATTAGCAAACTTTTGGAATTACATTTTAACAGTTTAACAGTGTTGCACTAATCATTGTTAGTATATGAACACTGGTTGAGACTTTCGAGAGTTAAATGTGACAGTGTTACCCGAGCTGTGAAAGTCTCAAGACTCTCATTCTTTGGAGTTGTCTGTAATTAGTCAATTGCGAATGTATGCATTTTTGAGAATTCAGGCGTGCAGCATTCCGCACAGTATATATAATATGTAAAAATATATAAATCGTCCAAGGTAGAGTACATATTGTGATATGTAGTAGATGAACGAAATTTTTACTTAGGTTTAATTTTTTTAGTTATGTTCATTCAAATATAAAAGTGTATAAACATTCGCCGTAGTAATTAATATAATGATGAAAGTTCTTGAAAACTGGATATGGTATAGATACAGTAAGATATAGCGTGCTTAGTTTTAATACCTTCAGCACCGTCTATTTTAATTTGCGAAGATAACTGTTTCTTATTAGATATTAATGACTTTTGCAAAGAAGACATAACATTCTAAGATTCAGTTAAAATGAGCTCAAAACTAGTGTATGCATGTGCAATGTATAGCTATATTTATTTTACTTTTATGATGCCATCTTTCTCCTATATTGAATTTTCAATGAACAATCATTGCTGTAGAATATTTTTGTGCAATTGCCATTTGATATTTAAAAGAATGATATTTTGTAATATTCTAGAACGAGAATGATCCTATGCCAGAAATTGTAAAAGATCCTTAAGGAACTCAAATATGTAAATGACAAATACAAAAATGGATAGGTACTTCTTAAGTATAAAAAGTTAGAACCTTGGATTGTATAATAAAATTCTTGTAAATACTTTCTACAATTTTTCGCCATGCATTCTAAATCACCATTTTATACAAGTATCCCTTCAATATAAAATATCATAGCAAAAGCGTTAGATCTACGAATTTTGCTAACACATTAAGACACAGATTGTAAAAACAACAAAATTTATTCACTTTTACCATTATTAAGAAAAAAGGAGGAAAAATGTAAAATGCAATGTGCTAGAAAAATTATATACACTCTCTGTTATATCTACATAAAAGTAGATCCTACATAAGTATCAATAATATTCTGCTATCTAATGATAATAATGCATGATATAATTTTATCCCAAGATTATTAAGCGTTATATTTTTTATTTTTTCCCATTTCTTTTAGAAATATATCGTAACAATAATATGTGTGTATGTTAATATGTAATTATAAATAATCTTGTGGCAAAGTATGTTTTTAGTTCTTTTGATAAGTCAGATATATATATAGTTTGATAAGTGTATGTATACTTTCGTGATTGACTGTACATTTCTAACAACTTGAACCATCGTTACTTGATACTTGCGAACGATGGAGTATCGAAGTTGTTTTTAATTCGTCATTCAATTGTACCATACTAATCACATAATAAGATTATATACTTGTCCCGTGATAGCTCCATAGCTTCAAATGGGTCGACAACGATGGAATTCATGTCGTTCTCTTTACACAGAGATTTCATCGGTTGGCATAAACACACTCCCACAGTCACCTCGCAGAAAACTGATTTCCACCCTCTCCCCGTTCCACTCGCTTCCCAGCCCTTCGACTATCTATGCAAATGCGTTTCTGTTTTGTGTGCGTGCAGAAAGCCCCGTTGACAATACGCTTGCGCGCTTACGACCTCCACCCTACAAAAGTCAAGCTCTATTACGCGTGTTTTGCGACATGCTTTATAAACTGTCGTCCTTGTTACCGTGGAAAGCATCATTGGACCCAAAGCTCCCTCTTTTTGCGCCCGTTTCATTTAATGTTCCGTTAACGTACGCGCGTAAACCTCGCGTTTCCTGCTGTAATGGCTTCTGATGACTCATGGGAATTTTGTTAAATACTGTCCATTTGTCATGTTGTTTCTAACGCTAGAATTATCAGACTAGTGGAAATGATCGATTTGTAATTTTTTATAAGAATATTATAAGTAGATTTACGAAAGGGTACTTATTGGAAATTTGAACGATTTTTTACATACAGGATTGGTCAAAATTCAGAATAAGGTTTGACTAGCTAATAACTTTTGTGTCAGCGATATTACATAAAATAAATGCTTAACGTGTGGAGATTTGTCCGACTAGATACGAAAGAGAATTTTTTAAATAAGTTTCATTCGCCGTCTCGCAATGTTGGGCTTTTTCGATTGCATAGTTCATGACTGTATTGCAGATTTTTGTGCATTTATAAGCGAAGACGTAAAAATTAGCAGAATTCGCATAATATGCTAAAATACAGAAAATTTCCAAAATATAATTATCCGTTGTAACGTTTAGTACGTAAAAATTGTCTACCTGGATATCACTTTTTTCATTCGATTCATAAAAATATGAATTTGCATAAATACCCGCAATAATTATATTATATTTTGTAATTAAATAAATTAGCACGATCATTTTAGGATTTGCAACTTTCATTACGGATCAGAGGATTTTAAGTAAGTGAGCATCTGTTCCGCCAACGTGGCATCTGAATCCGAATATAATCTGGCTATTGTCGCCATAATCCATCATAACGTTAGTTAATGTATGGGAATTTAGCATTCGAATTTCTGCACACGGTTTGTTCACGCACACTTGAGCAACTCATGGAGAATATCCATCGAAAAACAAACTATTTCAAATAGAAGACTCGTGTCAATGGACGAATTTTGTGTTTTGGAACAATATTTGATTATGTAAACAGATTTGAGAAGAATTCATTTGGATTTCGACGGTGTAAAATTTATTTATTCTACTTTTTTCTCTTGAATTTCTTCAACATTTCAATTAAAAGAAGTTTCCGTACTCACACTAGGGATGTTATCGTTGGTGCAGACACCTTCCTGGAGCAAACGATCTCTGATTTCCCACGCAAAGATAGAGGGGCATTCGCTTTTGTAAAGGGAAATCTTGCTTACGACTTCTGCTGTGGCTACGCGCGGTTTACTGCCACCGATTGCTCTGGGCCTGATGGATCCGGTTTCATAGTACCTGCAATAATAATAATTTGCGGTACAATACGGTACATGTTAGTAACTCATGTTTGAGGTAAATTCGGAAACTTAAAATTCTCTACTATATAAATACATCATTGTTTATAAGTATTAAAAATAATAATTACAAGTTTTAGTACTATATTAGTACGAAAGCATTAAATCGGTATCAGTAACTTATACTGTTATTAGGTAAATAACTGTGATTATTGATGTAACAACAGTTATTTTCGAAATTTTTACGAAAATAGTTATTGGAAGGAAGGTAATTTTTGTTTAAATGAAAGGTAACGTAAATCGTAGAGGATTTTTTCAGAAAATTAAACGAATAAAAGATATTAATTTTTAAATATTGTGATTATAGGTAACTATTATAAATGACCAACATTTGTCTTTGCGGTAACCATTATCGATGATGGAGATTGTTTTTGATTATAGATGACGGAATCTTTTTATTAATTACAATTAACAATCGATGAGAAATTTGTAATGTAAAGTAGGACATTATAATCAATAATATTTTTGGTTATTCGTAGTGAGCAATATTTCAACCAACCTCCCAAGAATCTTCGAGACGCAGCCGTTGCTAACTTGCAAAATCCTAGAAATGTCACAAGGTCGTGCGCCTGAATGCGCTAGCTCGACGATCTTTTGCCTCGTCGAGTCTGGAAGCGGCCTACCGCCGACGAAAACACCTCCGAGCTGATTGACGCCACTGTGACCTAGAAAAAAAGCAAAACATCGATGGAAAGATTGTTACCAAGTTCTTCCGAATAGATTTTTTTAATAATTTTGAATATAAACGTTCGGCTTTTTAATTGTAAGATATTATTGACATAATTTTATTAAAAGCTTGTGAAATGTACCATAGATATAAACAGTAATGACCTCCAAACCCCATTTACATTTTTGAATTAAAAACATTTTTGGCATTTTAAATTATTATTTGATCTTAATTTACATATCAATATGATTACGTATCAAATACGTCAGTATAATAATTAGCAAATAAGAATAGTGGAAGAACATTTGTTTTGCACTTGATGTAAACGTAAGAATAATAATTACATAGCACACAGACATCTTATGGATACCGTAAAGACGTTTGGTAATGTCGTAAAAGCATCTTTCGAATATCCCATGTCAGAAACAAGACCATTTCAATCGCTATCATTTTTCATTATTTTCCAATTTATTTCGTAACTTTAATCAACTTTTTAAATACATTGCCAAAAATTCGCAATATCTAGCAATTGTGTATTTCAATCACAATGATAATTCAATTTTTTACAACACTAAAAATTACCATCCTTCATTATTTTTCAATTTCTTTTATATCGTTAAGACATTTTTCAAATAAATCGCCGAAATTTCTTAAACTCCAATAACAATATATTTTAATCACAATGACTATTCTTCTAACACTGAAAATCCACATTTACTTCCAAGAGAACACCTTCTACTGACCATTTCTCTATTTTTCTTCGTCGAAAGTCAGCTAGCTTGTGGTTTTCACCCCCGAGAAATTAGGGCGTGGCAGGGTTGCGACACCGTGGCCCGTCTTCTTCACGGCGAGTGCGGGAATATAAAAGATTCGCGAGGAGGACACCGAAGGCTGCTGACTTTCGTGTGTGTTCACCGTGTCACCGACACAATGAGTCGAAGATTATCTACGATGGGATTCGCTAACGTTTTAACGTCTGCAGCCAACCCCCCATCCATGCTCGTTCAACCCTCTTGGAGAACGAACAGCTCCGAGAAGAAAAGAGACCGTGCCCCTCCCTTTTTTCTCCTTCGCCGGTCTTTTTCCTTTTTTTATTTACCAGCGATTTCGAAGAGGGGGAAAATACGTGATCTATGACGATGAAGGTATTATATAGGAGATGTGAGAATGTTTTGGAGGTTTTTAGAGGTGGAGATATTCGTTGGAATTTTAGTTCTATGAAGAGGTGAATTTCGTTAAATTTGTAGATTTGTCTATATAGAAACGCGTTTGGATAATGTAGAGAATGATACAAAAAGAGGGTCCACAACTTTTAAACAGTATTCATCAAATGATGGAAAAAAATCATATCAGGTATGAATCGATAAATTATTATTTTCAAAGTTGCAAACAATTTTTCGTTTTGATTAAAGCGACTGATTTGCGTGCTATGTACCGTGCTAAATAAAAAAGTGGATTACCTGTTCTCTTGCCACTTGATACATAACGTTGTTCTTCTAACGTATTACCAATCTAAATTACCAATATTATCACACGAATAATCAATTACGTCGGAAAATACATGTCAGTAAAACAGCAAGAACACGTGATAACTCAATTCTCTGATATATTTTCTCTAATATCTCGATGTCGCGCGTATGTGGAAATGGTATAAAGAAAATGTAGAAAATTTTTTGTAGTTCGGAAGTTATACAATTTTCATGTAACAGAATAATTCTCGAAGCGAGGAAATCATTGGCTTTAGTCGAAACGAAAAATTGTTTGTAACTTTAGAAATATTAATTTTTCGACCAATTTAGTACGACTGTCTTCATTTGCTGGTATTACTATTTAGCCTAAGGACCCTGAATCTCTTTTTTTATCAACCTACATGAATACTAGAGAGACACTTTTCAATTGGTAATAGTTACGTTTGAGATTTATTTATCGAGATATGAAAGTCTGTGGTGCCTCGATAACGAATTTTTCTGGTTAATCGAATTTTGGTCAAAAGTACCATTTTGAAATTTCAAAAACCATCTTTGCCACTTTACCACATTTAGAACATTCTCTGTAAACATGCTTTATTAATAAATTGCGAACGTCCTGTCTCCCCCGTTTTGTACTACTTTTATATTTTTATCAAATCAATGAAATTATATCAACGGAATATATATACGAAATACATTTCTTAGTTATCACGAGCACTTCAAGTACCATCGGGAATTAATTGAACGCATCAGAGTACTTTTTTCTGATGGCTTTAACAAACAATTGAATAAATTGAAATAATTTTTCCATTTTACGTATTAATTTCTTTGTGCTCATAATTCGCGATAGTTAAGCTTCAATGTTCTGAGCTATTTTCATACTAATTTCATAACTTCTGTTTCTTTCATTTCCACTATCATTCTGTATTCTTATATGAACGTTAGTTCAGGAAGAATTAATCAATTTTAGCTCTTTGATAATAGCACCGCAACATAATAGAAAGTACATTTAAGACATCCCAGAAATAATCTGTTCCCCTTTGCAAATCTTCTTTCGCCCCCCTTGCAGGAATTCTTTTCCCAGAGCTACCTTCAATTTACGAAGTAGAACGATGTGCGAAAGAGTGTTTAGACGTTGCCGATTGGTGACTTATAGATATAGAAATGGAAGAAAAGGTATTTCGAATGAAAGGAACACTCGTATCGTCTAGTCTAGGTATAGAAGCACCACGATCCTCGCGCGCGAGGCCCATTTTCGAAAGTCAATCGACCGTAAGCCCCCCTTTCGTCAATCGCATACGCTCGTAAATCTTCCTTATAACTTGCGCCGACTCGGTTAGTCGTCGTCGTCGACGTCATCGTCGGCGACGGCGGCTGTTCGAGTCGGCGCGAATTAGTCTTGTCTGGGAATTTTAGTCATCCGGCATTTAATAACTTTCGTTTCACGCGAAAGAAACCGCCAATTCAAAAATGACTGTCGTTTCGATCCTTTGCTTTGTTCTTTTTGTAAGGTAAAATTATTTGAGGTAGAAGTATATTTGGTAAAATTCACGTGCTGTGGTAAAATTCACGTATTGTTATTATGATCAGTCGATGTATCGAAGAATTTTACTGACTGTTCATAAGTGTTCATAAATGAGCATATGCCATTCGATTTTTCCAATTTTGAGATGAAAATTTATTCTCTCACGTTATATTGTATTCCATATAATTAATTTAATTCAATAGAAATATCTCAAGACGCTGAAAACATAATATGACAGCATTTAGAAATAATTTATTGATTATAACTACTTTGGATGAAATGTCAAATGCTCGGCATCTACTCTTTAAAAGGTATACTATATAACTAACTATATAAGAGAAAAGAGAAAGTATTAATATCTTGTTATTATTTATAATAAGGGTACAATTGGATCGATTTAACATACCCGTGGCATCAGAGCAAAGAGCAAAGAGAAACAGGGGGATTCAAAACGGCTAATGAAGTCCTAATAAACGACAGGCTTAGAGTCTGGCACCCTTTCTTGATATTTAATACAAACGTTACAATATCAAAACACATTCTCTGATTCTCTGGCAGAATGGCCACTCGAGAACACCCTTTCATCGCACGTTGCTAATACGGCCAGGGTTATGCTCTGGTTGACTTAAGGGTGTACCCTTCTACACTTACACTGTGTTATAAACAGAAGCACGCGTAAAGGTATACACAATCAAGCTGTAATTCTTCCTCTCTCTCCCTCTCTCCCCTTTTACACTCCGTAATAGAAGGATACCACAACTCAAGAATTTGATGTTTCCAGAATTTTTATATACTAAATATAATTGGGTTGACGGATATCTCAAAACTTTGTTTACATACAAATTATATATTTTATTCCAACGTTATTGCAAATATACACTATTCTGATTAATTTTCTGACATCTATTGGATACCTACCTACCAGTATTCCATCCGTGTAGACTTTCCGTTGTTTCCGAACAAAAACATGACTTTAGAAAGGTCAAAGACTTATCCGATAACCCAGTATTCTCGGCACAGAAACATTTCTGCTATGTAATAGAATTTATTACTATAAAAAATAGATATAGACCTATTATTTCAGAGTACTTCAAAATAACTGAAAATCCTTCAATTGAATTAAAACATCAAAGCGCTTATCTCATTTGTTTTCTTTAAATCCCAGTATCATTTCAGGACTTTTTTATTTTAACGTCATTTTATAACTGAAGGAAAATATTTTGATATAAAAAATGGGAAAATCCTGAAAAATTCCTATAACAGGCCATGTTTTTTAAATGACAAAAGAAGACGGAAACAATTATTAAATTATAAGTACGAATTTTCAATTAGAAGAATTTAATTGTTAATGGTGAATCTTCAATTAAAGAATTATTAATGTCACAAGAAGATCATAAATGCTATAGATTTGAATCAGAAAATCTACGCACACACATATATACATATGTAGACGTATCATAAAATGAAATACTCGTACTTAAATAAGCAGCTAAGTATCTTCATTCAAGGAGGCTGTTACACGCACTCAACTATACAGAGTTATTAACACATCAGCATTCATAAATCAGCAGCGAAAGGGCAACACGCGGTAACAAAGGGACAAACAAAAAATGCAACGGGAGCAAATGTCGCTAAATCTCTCTCGTCCTCTCTCTCACATTCTCCCTCGACCCTCGTTGTGGAAAGGGTGTGGAAGGCAGCGAATTGTCGAGTTTCGAATGCCAGTCCTTAACGAGCGATAATAACTCGAGCAAATAGCGTGCATTTCTAGAGTTAGTTTCTGCTCGTGTTACGCGTCCATTGTAAACGTGAACCAAGAAAGGGAGAGGAAGAGAGAAAAGGAAAAAGAAAGCGAAAGAAAAATAAGAAAGGAAGAAAAAAGCAGGAAAGGGATAGAAGTGTGAGAAAAGGAAAGAATTTTGGATATTGAAGAATATAGTAAAAAAAAAAAAAAAAATAGACGTACGAGATTGGAAAGGAAGTAGACAAAAATTGAGAGAGAGGATAGGAGAAAAAGAAAATGAGATAAACGAAAATGAAGGAGAGAAGTGGGTGATGTCTTGGTTATTCAAAGAAAGATAGTGAAAAGAAAATAGGAGATGGAAGAAAGAGATCCGGAGTGCAAAGAATCACGGCAAGAGGATGAAACGGAAAAAAGTGAAAAATGAAATGAAAATAAAAAATCCTGATAGGCATCCAATTCGTTTAATATTGCGTCGTAATGTAAACTTTTGCATGTATTGTATAAACAAAGAAAATGTTACGATTTTATATAACTGATTTTCACCTGATTTAAATTCACCAAATTTATACACGATAAGTAACATTTATTATCCACCTAAACAATCATGAGAGTTTCTAAACAAACCGTTTACTATGCAAAATCTTCAGTCTTTAAACTCTTTTTCAAAGATTTTTCATTCCTCATTTTCATCCTCTTCCTTAGAACAGTAACTTGAAGTACCGTTAAAACGAAAAATAAAATAGTAAAATCCTTCCTTTACTTCCTGGTAACTTACACGAGGAACGATTAACGACGGCGAAACTCTCTTTGGCGGCTTTTCGCCAAGAAAAGATTCATCGTGGCCGAGACTTTCCACCGACATGACAGTATGATAAATTGCGTTCTACGTAGAATCTCGTATAATCGATAATTGATCACCGTTCTTTTGTTTTTCATAATACTCCTGATAGCGAATCAGCTATTATAACGCTAGTCGAAAACAGAAAACCAAGAATCGTTTTCGTCGAATTTAATCCATGATGATAGTTCGCTTTTCATTGTTGCTCGTACTCGGACATCTTAGCCGGTTTAGCCGGAATAACACACGAACGTTAGTAAAACATATAAATTAATAAACTAATGGCTGAAAACTTACGACAAGACTGTGAATGTTTAGATATGCACGTTAAATACGCAATTGTTATTCATTTAAATCATTCATTTGTACATTCTTATCGAATGTAGCTTCTAATTATTATTAAATCATTGTTATATTTTGTATGTTTTTATTATACGCAGCTTTTAAATTTTATTTTGTTATTATCTATGATTTGTATACTTTTATCATGTACAGAGTTTTTAATTATCAAGTCAACATTAATTTCTACACTTTTACTAGATCAAGGTAGTATTACTATAAATCGGTTAAAGTGTCGAAATACTTATGAAGTAGTATCTGTAACACTTGAGGACACGCGACGTGCAAAGGGTCCCCTAAATTTCAATAGCTTTACCGGTTCACCATTGTTCCGTGTAATTGATTATATTACACGGTGAACCAGAGGACCACCAGGACGAAGTTGAATGAAACTAAAGAAGAAAATGAGAAGCTACAACGTGGCAAGAATAAGAAGTTGTTCGGATGATGAATGTGCCTTCTGAGCCGTCGCGTCAGCGAGGCTCTGTTTCTCGTTTGTAAACGAGCTTCCCTCTTTTTCTTGTTGACATAGACGCTATTTTACTCATTTTTATCGGTGTTCTATCGGCAGGAAGAGAAATATTTGTCCCGCACTTGATAAGCGTATCTAACCATTTAACTTGGACAAAATAAATTTCGCGTAATTAGCGGATAGATTATGATTCCGCAATATTTGAACATTCCCGGAATTTTGATAAAATGTATGGGTCTGTACGAAAGACTACATATTTAAGGCTCCAAATCCGTAACTTCTTAACTTAATGAAACAAATTCTGTAATCAAAATTGTATCTATTAGACATTAAAGTTAGATACTAGACTAAAACGTTCAAATATAATACTTTACAATTTATTAAATTTACTACATTTACAATAGGATAGAATCTTTTCTTTTTCCGATTTTGTCACATGGACTGGCTAAAACCGCACAATTTAATTTAACGATTTCATACAAATAAACTTTGTAATAAGTAAAATGATTAAAAGTACATAAATTGAAGTATTATTATGTTTCTAAATAGCACAACTTTGAAATATCATTATAATTATATTATAATTTATTTTTGTATTTTTACAATACTTGCACTACTTTTATAACATTTTCCATACCTTGACACACTGCACTATACTGCAACAAACTTCTCAAACGAGACCATTTATTACTAACTCCATCCATTAAATCAAAATTCCTATATAGCAACTATAATACAGACAAGTTTCACAATCGAGTAAGACCAGTAAAGCTACGATATAGTATCCATTAACTCAGATCATTTTACGTCATTGTACTCAATTGCTCTCTTTCTAACCTACAATGGGGGGGGGGGGGAGAGAATTCGTAACAAGCATGGAAGCAACTTGTAAAGTCTGAACAATGCATCCTGTAACTGGATGACAAACGGTTAGTGAACGATTAAGGTTGGTTCATCTGTTGTCGGTGTCTCAATCGGCTCGACGTACAAGTGTTTCCGGGGAATGAATGAACAAGACACCCCTGGAACCATTTCAAGCCGCTCAACTTCCAAGAGGGAGGAGTCAAGGGATGCCCACTTGGCCTCGAGTACTTACTTTCGTGGTGTCGAACGTTTCTGCACTCAGCGAGGATAATCGTTTCACAGGATGAAAGAGGACGTGGCCGACCGATTCTACGTCGTCCAGTTTGCTTCTGCGGATATTTTAATGCAGACTTCAAATATTGACTGAAGGACGATATGTCGTAGGAATGGCACCAAGGTGAAGAAAATGGGAAGTAAATAAGGATGAAGGAGTGAAAATATATGATTCTGGAGGAAAGATAAGAGAATACAATTTTGTTGATTTTCTGATTTTGATGTTACGTAGTAGTTGAAGGAATGTACTTTAAAGTACACAGTTAAAAAAGGGAACAACTCATTCGGCCCAGAGATATAAGTTTTTAACTAGAGATGATAAATATGAAGTTTTGTGAACAAAGTAATGGGATACCTAAAACTTAATATTCTTGAAGAAAACCCATAATCTTGAATGAAAGAAACAGTTTTGGTAATATTTGATCGGTTGACGAGTTATTAGATGTTAAAATTGCTCGCATATGAAAAACGAAATATATAGTGCGTTTGAACTGGTGAGCGATGTATAATTCAACGTGTCAATACACGTTAGTGTAATCGAATGAGTCTTATGAATCTTATGAATGAAATTTATTACTGAAATTTCCGTTTTATGTCAATAACATCAATAATTGATTTCTGATAATGAAAAATCATATTTAACGATACAAAAAAGCAACCCAATAATTTCAATGATTTCTCTCAATAATAAATAAAATCACAAAGATTCCAGACAATTGATCAGATAAATCAACTCTACTCTCTCCACTCGAATCAGAATTGACAGGGAAATAATAAAATACGTAACTTCTATAACCTATAAAATCCCCCATTACATCGATACCCTTCAGACATACGACAAGCCAATACCAAAAGATCAATTCCAATCTATCAACCTTTAACATCGAACATATACAAAATTCCGTATGTCGTCGGCAAACGTGACCTATTCTGTCGGCAAAATCATCCTTTTAGAAAACGGGACTCTCCTCTCTCGTTCACAATCCCATATATCTTACCATGCTATATTGAGACACCTAACAGTGAAACTACACTGACGAGGGTCAACTACGTGTAAAACTGACCGGCAGGTAAGAATATTGGAGAAACGACGGAAAAGTAAAAAAAGAATCACCAATGACGATATAGGATAGTCATAATAGCATCATTGTTGTGGACATGTTTTCAAAATGAGGACTCTTAAAAAATCTATCCCTCTTTTCTTATACTTTTTTCCACTGTGCTAGTGATAGGTTGAAATACGTCACAAGTATAGTAAGTTACGAAGTATTTGAATACTGAACATAAACACTGTTATCAAAAAAGTATTATTCTGTAATCTTATTAATTATCTTGTAATCTTATTATATATATACTCTTATTAAGTAGATTGTTACTTTACTTTTTACGGGTTGAGTTTCGTAAATCCTAAGCTTCTAAACTATAGAAATTCAAAGGAATGAAAATGTTAATAATTGCAAATTTACATCGAAGTAAAATTTATAAAACAATTACATACTATGAAATATTACTTCGCATGTTATACATTAGTATAGTATTTCAATTCAAAATATCTAATTAAGGTTTAGTTTTAACAAAATAAAATTACATTGATAAATAAAAAATAGTTTTCTGTTAATATAGTTCTTAAGAATCAAAAATGTTTTTACGAAATTTCTTTCATTTTGGAGATATAAATAGGTATCATTCTCTAAAATAAATACAATAACGAGTATATTGAGCTTGATCCCATCACTAGTTCTCGTGAATGCAGCACAATAAGTCTTCGAGTATTTGTTGTGCCGCTGTTTGTAGCCAATCTGCCGCATGCTTTGGCCTACGTAGTACCTCTTCAGCCACGTATACACGATCGTGTTCCCCTCTTTTCCTTTTCATTCCTTTTTTGAGGCAGGGTTCGATCTTTAAGAGAAGCACGTTTTTCCGAAAATTTGGTTCCGACAGTTATTAGTATTATTAATGGCCGTGCATTGACAACTCGATTCATCGTCGATCGCCTATTTGTAGCGAGGGGATCGACTGTTGTACAGGCAGATGTACACCTTATGCTCAAGGGTCAAAGGAACACGGGGATGATTCTAAAAGGCGTCAACTGTGAACAAGAGTAGGTACATGGTTCTTGTGGATAGCATTGATCGTCGCTGTTATTCTTAGTTGCGAGCGAGACATTTCTTCTAAAGTAGTTACTCGATGATAGTATTACTATTAATCTTTTCAAAAACGTCACAATAATAAACTTCTTCTGCATAAACGTCACATATTTCTTGCATATATTTTACACGCATAGACATTTACAGGCCAGTGATAAGTCCTCTTCAAGAAATATTAAAGATCTTGTTTTCAATATGTTCAATTCCGTTTATTATTTTCACATATCCTTCAATCTTTCTATGAACTACTAAATTCAAATAAAGAATATGTGGTTGAACATAATCTGAATCCTGATTTGTTTTCAAAAAGTTATCAACATTACTTGAATCCTGGCTGGTCGATGCAAAGATAACGAAGGTAAACGGAGTGGTTGGGCTACGAAGAGAAATATGTGCGGATAGGCTAGGAAGCTCGTGGATGGGCCTTTTCCACACGATGCACCCGGAGAAGCGGCTCTGACAGATCCGTTGGCGTGGAATAACGCGTTTACGAGCTCTTTGTCCGGTCCGCTTTGGACCACGACCGCCTTGTGCTACCGTCGCTGTTGCTGCTACCTTGGCTGTCGTCGATCCAGATCTATTCGAGCAGGAAAGCTCGAAAGCACAGGTTATCCCCCCTAAATAATTGGATAATTTGGACCCGAACAGCCAAGAAGACCAGATTAAGTAAAAAATTGCAAACGAACAGCGACAGCTGATGCGATTTGCATTCTGCGCAAGTACAGTGGATTATGCTATGACGAACGAGTATTGCAATGACCAGTTCTTAGTAATAAAATTCTATAATTCATTTTACATGCTCTATAACGAACAATTCTTAAGCCTAATAAAATTCTCCAATCATTTTTATACAGATCCAAATGAGTAACATGCGCAAATATAAAATGATCGCTTCTGAAAAAGATCTGAAGAGAATATAAGATAAAATATTTTCGTATCACGCATATTATTCAACCAGATCCTGTATATTATATATGGTTGCTCACGGAGGTATTCGAACACCTATAGAAACTAGTAGAAACCTTTTAGAAATAGATTATGTCTTGTACGAAACATTTTGAAATTTCATTAACATTGCAATGAAGCTCGGCTATTATGATTATATTAGTAATGTTTCAAAGAAATTTAAAAGTGTATATAGAGGCTACAAAATATTTAGTTTTTGTGTAAGTGATTTCACAGATATCACAAAAGTATTTAAACAGCCAACCACACATTATATTAATAAATAGACTGTAGATCTTTACACATTTATAGGAAATTTAGAATTGAAAAAATCCACATAATACGCGAAGATATACAAAATATTTAAAGTACAGGTAGTTCTATTTATCATAATATTTAGTGAATGAAATAAATTTCTACTTAGATTCTGTTTGTGTAATTAAGTTTATAATTATATGAATTTGCATAAAGGTCCGCAATCTAATTCTTACAAAATTCGACAATCCTCTCTATATAGGTACAGTAGGATTTCCTATAGCACGGAATTTCGTGTTATATAAGTCATAGTTAGATAAAAAGTTTCTTTTTTAGTATAGCAGAAAATGATACTTGCAATAACCGAACATGACCTAACATTCCAAACCTAACCCACATCTTTCCATAATAAATACCAAAATAAACCAAAAAGCGAAAGGAAAAAGTACGACAATTCCATCCACAATAAGAAATGACATATGTTACAAACTTGTAATCCTCGTAACAATTTCGCGAATTCGTATAGATCCAAAAATAGAGAAAATCCTAATCGCAATTTCTACTCGGGGGATAGTTGAGTAAACTAACTGGGGATCTTTTTTTATTGGTTATTGCGAAAAACGCGATGAGGTCCCAGCACGAAAACGCAGAAAGAGCGAGACGAGGGTTGAACCACGTTACTAGGAAATAAAGGCGACGAAAGGGGCCTTTTAACGTGAACACAATCGGGCATAAGGTGCACAATGACATCGACTGGCTCTGGTATTGTGGTCGACGCGGTCCCGCTTGTTCCCATGGGACTCGTGTCCACCGAGGGTTTTGACATAATTAGTTCACGTATCGGAATGATCAGCTGTGGGAATAGCGAGCCATAGCTGTCGATCTACATCTAGTTTTCAAAATGAAATGCGAGCGTTATTGATTGCGCAGAGATTGAGTCTTTATCCTTGACGTTCCGTTCTGACGTGTTTGACGGAGTTTCTGAAAGATTTGGGGTGAATTTACGGAGGTTATGATTGTGTAAATTTGAAGCGTCCATAAAGAATATAACGACGCAATAAACCTCGTTTCAATTTCATGCTGTGTAAATATTCATCCGATATTAGTATAATTATTTGTACTATTAAAATCTGAATTACATAGGATATAAAGCAAACTTTAATTTTTATAAAAGCAAAACTCATAATACGCTTATGTAAATGAATGCTTATACACGTTGTATTCAAATTTATTTCTTAGTTGTTCGCTGGTAGAAAAAATAAGAAACATCAAATATATATAAACAGGTATAACAAAATTTAGAATTTCTGCTAACTCCACTACTAAGTACACAATATTCCAAAGAGTATTATTTACTTTCGTGAACATTTCTTACAAGAAAACGACATATATAAATAGTAGCAAAGTAGATACATAAAAAAAATTGTGTTTGCAACATTGTCATCCTTTTCTGCCTTTCAACCTTTGATCAGTGTGATTTCTGAACGGCAAATATACAAACAGTTTTCGTCAATTCTACAAATAAGCATGAAAGTCCAACCTTCCTTTAACCACCAGTCCTTCAAAAGCGACAAAGTATCATCTCAAGAAGGATTAGAAATACGAAGCCACGAGTCTCCACAGAGACCAAGCGATTTGCCCTCGTTACCAAAATACGAAAAATATGGGTCAGGCAAGAGCAAAGCACATTCGGTGAGATTAGTCGAGTCGTCAGGACCTGAAGAGGCTCTGGGAGCAGGTGTGCGGGTGGAATGGTTATTATTGTGCTCGTAGAACGGTCCAGAACTTTCAGAACGTGAAGTGGAGGACCACTCGAGAGTCCTTTTCAGAAAAAATGTTTTCACCACTCCTGTGTTCCTGTGTGTCTGTACAAGTTCAAGCGCGCGAAACGAAAGGAAAAGAGGGGAAAAAGACGAGAAGGGAGGAGCGAACAGTGGTGCACAAATGAACCTTTCAGAAAATTAAATGGAAAATCCGAACGCGACGTCATTATCGTCCTATTAAGTCACATTCACTAACGATCCACGCATTTCGCGTCTATTCCTCACGCAGCGTCGTCATTTTCATTTCGAGAGAAAAACAAACAACTGCACTCCAACAGAGGTTTTTTTTTATGAATTTTTGTTTTGTTTTATATGGTATATATAAGGAGAAATGAGCTTATGTGCACTTTGACCACATATGGGAGAATGTAAACGTTCGTTTAATAAACGTTCTGCTGAAGATTATTTAACGATTCTCCTGCAGAACATCGTTGACGAGATATACATGAAATTACGAGGCACCAATGAATTTCTTGAATGTTTCTTGATAATAAAACAGCGAGCCGTAAATGCAAATCTAACGTAAATAATTAAAATAAAGTAAGTACATGCGCAATTATATACTCAAACCACCAAACATCAATTTAGCGTTAGCGCGTGGGTAGGAATAATTGCTCATCATTTAATCAGACTACTTTTTTGTAATGGAAAATTGTCGAGTGAATCATACACCAACTTTTTAAGAGAAAATTAAAATGATTTATTGGTTGATACTAAATCCGACGTTGTGCGTCGCATGTGGTTTATGTATAACGGTGCAACCTTTCACTTCAACAAATTAGCAATATTTTTAAATGATTGATTCAAATTATTAAATTAATTTCAATACATTTTAATCCCTGGTGGCAACTAAAGCAGTTAGTTTACAACACAGCAGTAGATAACATTGAGATACTCCTGCAACGTATTATTGAGAGTCGTCAACAAATGTGGATAATAGTAAGCAACTCTGAACGAGTCAAAACTGAATGATGTCTGCACGCTTCTATTCGAGTCGAAGCGAAGGTGATTAATTTCTGTAGGCAGGTAAACAATTGATACAATACAAAAACAGCTATACCGGAAACAAAATCGTACTGGACATACGTTTATCTGAACGTTTTTTTTATTTTAGTGTGTCGAATCTACCAGTGAAGTTATGCTATATATATAAAATTTCTACATATTGCATTAGTTTACAAAAATACTACGTACATATTTCTTATCATTTTGTGGCGGAGAATTGTTTTCGAACAGGTTTGTACTGTGAAACGTCAAGTTGCTGTAGTGATCTTGTTAGGGGGATGAAAAATTGACAAGCAACGTACGGCAGTTATATCAGCTACGGGTAAAGAGTTCTAAACGAAGTGTTCTACTCATGGTTTTGTTGAAGATGATTTATTGAGTTTCAGTTTCAGTTGAAATAGAGAGATACGCGAGGTATCTATAAAAGCAGATATCAGAAGTGTTTGTTGAAGAGAATATTTTGAGACGGCTTAAAGTTTTTATTGTTCTGTAGATACTGAAAATGAGAACGAGTGAAACTTGTGACAAGTGGATAAAAATTCCAATTTACCCAACAGAGACCTATCAATTGATTCTGAAATATATTTTTAAATTTTAGGTTTTTGAATATATTGCATTTAACGATAACATTTATTTCCTTTCGGATAGATATCTTACAATTGCTGAATGTATTTTATTTATAATCACTTGCCAAAACTATATTGATATATTACACTATATTTATGAATTATCCCACGTTAACAATCTCTAATAATTAAATTGAATTACGATATGTCTGAGTACTCCATATTACGTAAAAAAATTTGTTTTTCTTGTATGACATGTGCCAATCAATAACAAAATATAACTTTCTTAAATTCTATTTCCTTTATTCATAATTTAGAAGCTTTCTGGAAAACAGGCACATAAAACAAAATGATGAATTGAATAAATTGCTACTTTTTAAATAGTAATTATGATGAAATTATCATAAAGAGCTTTGTTCTATTTATATTTACAAAATTAATACAAATTTCATATATATATCATATTACTAAATAATACTAGAATACTAAAATATATGCACTTATACATTTATGATACTTATACACATATATATTTACCATAAAACTGTAAAAACTTTCTTCAGAAAATTTTACAACTAAAAATTATATTATCAATCAAGAATTAAAGTAAAATCTTTTTTTAGAAATCTTTACGATAAAGATGAAATTAATAATCGAATTATTAAATTTTATTAACTATATAGTGAAATGATACCTGCAAAAATTTACTTTTGTGCTAATGTAATGTTTTTGTATGATTTTTTGTAAAACCTATATTTAATGCACTAGAATTTTGCATGGTTATCGAGTTTTACTATCTGTACTCTGTATTAATTTCGATAATGAAATAATTTTTTTTTCTTTAGTAATAAAATTATGTACAAAATATTATTTCTATAATATTGTAAATTTCTCTATAAAATCTTCAGAGTTTTATATAGATATCCAATTTTATTACCTATGCAATAGATATAACAAAATTTTGCAGTATGAGATAATACTTAAAAGGTTTTCTTTCAGGAAGCTCCTCGGCTAAACATTTAAATTAATAACTAAAAATTAAAGTAGTTCTTCTGTGTATCCCGATATATCGTCAACAACTATAGGTACTATAGCATATTAAAGACATTTGTTTTTTTTATCCAAAAACTACACGGACCTCTGTTGCAAGGGCAAATCTGTGATCCACGGGGAAAATACAATGAGAATCCGATGTAATCTCCGGAAATGTTTAGGGGAAAATTAGGCCGACAGTTGTCGACGTACCCATGGATACTATTGCCCCCTCTGAAGCAGTTTGTCAAAATATTTATTCAGTTCGGTATTCGTCGTTTTTTTCTTTCTCCTCTCGATTCTATTAGATCCATCAGAAAGTCCTGTCGCTTTTTTCTCTTGTCTTCATCGCGCATAATACGTTTTCCTACACTTTTTCTTATTTTTATTGACATTAATTCTTAAATTATTTATGTAATTATCATATAATTCATCAGCATATAATGTAAGCATCATATAATTATTCAATTTATTTAATTATCAAATCCAGTCTTATAGACTACTTATCATAAATGGACTTATTTAGAATGATTTCTTATACACATTTGATTGTTGACGAATGATGAATAGATTGTGGATTTTTATACATTTATGGGAAACTTTAAAGTATATGTAGAAATGCATTGGGTGCATATAATACACTCATAAATACATAACACAGTAAACATATAGTACTACTTATAATATATAGGTATAAAAATATGTACATGTAAATATGTGTGTGTAAATAGCCGTAGTCTAGTAATGAAGTAAGTGTGATGATATTGCACATATCACCTATTCTAAAATATTATTTCACAAATTTAGTGATCCATAATCGAACATCTAAATATCGCTCTTATTTTTAATGATATTAGAAATTTTGTCGGACAATTTCTATTTCATCTCTATTTTATTTAAATACATATGTAACAACGATTAGATTATCCATTTACTTACTAACCAACGTACTAAATATATTGCAACACTCTTACAGCCGACGAAAAATACCATAAGATGCATGTGGTACAGCAAAAAATATCAACTCGTTTATATTTGTATTATTCAAATTTCAATTGCATTAGATTGCTATATATTATATCACAAAAACGTCGTTCGTGTACAAATTACGCTCGATGTCTAAGTACTAAGTAACGTACTTACAGGTTAGTGGAATTATATATACACAGCAAGCTATCATTTTCGTAGGATACAATCGTTACAATTACTGATGTTATATAATTAGAAATGGAAATAGACAATATATTAGTGGTATTTTTAAATTTGTGCTGCTTTCGAGAAAGTTGCGGTATATTTATTTTGCTGTTTAATAAATAAGTAGATAATCTAACCGTTATTGCGTACGTGTCTAAATGAAATATAGATGAAATAGAAATTATTTCATACTTTTTAGCGCTTTTCGAAGTTGGTAATAACTTTCTGACAAAAAATCTTTTATTTTAGATTTTGTAGTGAAGCGATCGATATTACAGAACTAGGATAAAATAGTTTTCATTATTATTAATAAGCAATTCTCTTCTATTTATTTATCGTTTGTTTCAATTCTTCATTCTTATTAATAGAAAAAATGTATGAGTTGTCCCGGCCTCCAAACAAATAAGAAATAAGTCAGCTGTGTTCTGCAACTGATATTATGCTGTGAACAGTGATAGAGAAGGATATTTCTATAACTTAATAGTGTGTCATATATCATTTTGCAACGAAAGTGGATTTATGTCCGAAAAGGAATCCGGAGAACAATATTTCCTGCGACGAAAACACGAGTTGAAGCCTATAGTGAGGGAATTTCAAGGTGCTCACTCAAGCTGTTGCTTTGAAACCATCTCGATATCAATCCAACAGTTACAAAGCAATCGCCGAACATACATAAATAAAATTGTTAAACAACAAATTGTTTGCAACAACAATAGTTAACAGTGAACAAATGGGAGAAGTTTTGCAAAGAGGGTCCGACACAGCTAGAGGATGCAGAAGGTTCCATTCCGATAGTTTAATCCAATCCTCAACAATCGAACATACATATAAATTGGATTTTTGTAAAAAATATAGTTTACAAAAAACAAATGCAAAAAGGTTTTGTAACTGGACCAACGGGAGAACATGCCCCACAAGTTACAAAAGAAATTATCTTGATTGGTCAAGCCGTTTTGGAGAAATCGACGAACATATATGAAATATATGATCGGTGCAAAAATAAAAGTTTTTTGAAAAAAAAAAAAAATAGTTTACGATGACCGAATTGACAAAGTTTTTTAACAGGATCAACAGGAGAATATGCTTCACAAGATACAAAAAGAATCATCTCGATTGGTTTAGCCACTTCAGAGAAATCGGTGAGTATACATGAAAAAGAAAATATGAGTGTCGAATTGAGGTACATATCTTCCTCCTTCTCCGAAGTTGGTATAACGAAATATGACATAATTTCATTTTATACTGCTCTTTCGCCAGAAACAACGTCTAATAGACCATCACAATCTCACCCACACATTTCTCGCTTTTTATTTTTAATTAATTTCAGTAGTATATACATTATCGTAACATCACCTCAGAATTTAATTATTTCATCAATGTTCAAGATTGTCAAATTAAATAATTCTACAAAAAAAAACCTTTGTGAAATTTTTTGTGAAGATCAAACACAGTTCTTCTATGATATAATTACAGATACATTTACAGCAATTGTGTAATATGTAGAATATTTTCTTGAAATAAATTGATGTATACTGAACAGAAATTAAAGGTACTATAATATTCTTTCGTTTCTCTAGAAGGAATAAACATATACAAGGATCATTTTTATCGTGTGCCCTCCTGACTATAACAATTCATGGAAAATTCTTAAAAAGGAAATTTAGTTTATTAATTATTGTATATTATTTTCATATTGATTAATTTGTTTGTTATTTACTATTATCATTATTATCTTGTTGCGCATACTCCGTGATAGAATTAATAATAAATAAAACGAAATTGGATTAAAGATTCCAAAATTAGATGTACTCCAACTCTGAATTGTTATTATGCCTAATGGCCCAATAATAGCACACCTAAAACTTAATATTGTAAATCGTCAATTTAGGTATTTCTAATAATAAGGAAAAAGAAGTTACACAGAATGAATTTAGCTCGGCAGATTTGGAAAACTCGTCTCAACGATTAAAGCTAAATCTCACGCTACGCCGTCGCCAACTAGCGTTCACAGGCGAACAAAAGCGACGGCGACACGTCGTCGTCGCGGTATCTTTTCATACTGCCGCTATTTTCTCGGAAACACCCTCCTCGCGACAGTTTCGTAAGGGCGCGGTTTACGTCACATTTTTTGTTCGTGCTATTAGTCATACAGCACGTGCTATAGTCGTGGAATGACGCTCTCGTATTAACAAAAAAAGCAAGATTTTGCACAAAAAAATTAAGAAGGATCTCCGAAAAAAGCGTTGAAATAAAAGAATAAAATATTTTGATTATATTTATTATTGATATTATACTGTTGAAATATTTATGTAAATTTATACCTTACAGACTACTTTATTACTTACACCTCATTTATAGGAAGAAAAGTTTTTACTTTCGTATTTATAACAGATTTTCTAAATACACATAGGTTTTGATTGGTGTTTAGAGATTAATTGTAGGTTTATACATACATATATCGCTTAGTTGCATTAATTAAATGGGAAGCTGATTGGATTAGAAAGTAAGAAATTGGAAGTTAAAGACTGAGTAAAGAAATAAGTATTAGGTCATTTATAAAAAATGGATGTAAGCCTAGCCAAGTATTAGAAAATTACTAAAATATTTAAGAATTATTACGTCTTCTTATAGTATTACGAGATACTTACTGCAAACGTATAGTATGCATATAAGCGTGTAATAGATGTTAAATATCGGGAGTTATTAATATAATGAATAATTGACTATTTAAATACTTTTGTCATCTTTACGAAATGTATCCTGCAATAATAATATTTTTCTCTATGTTCGTATCTGTTTTAAAATTTATCAGCGTGTTTTACATTCTCCGTGATAGAGGCCAGTAACAAAATAAAATTAAGAAATTTCTAATTCTAAATTTTTGATTCCCAATGATACCAGTTGAGAGTAAAATGCGTTTAATATTCATTCCATGAAAATGTTTCTATTTTTGCATTAACAAAGCAAAAATATACGACAGACAGAGAAGGGAATGGAGAAGTGCATTAGCGTGGAAGCTCATTAACGCGGCGAAAGAAAAGAACGAGTGGCCCGACGACCCTCGCCATTGTCAAGACGTGAAGCTATTGCGATGGGAATTTCATGGATTCTTCACGGGGCCGTCGTGATCGTTTCACTGATTTAACACAGAAAAGTGGACGAAGGGAGCCGAAGACGTAACGCAATTGGGTGTTCCTTTTAACGCTGCCCTTTCACCCGATTTATTGTGTCGCGAATCCTCTCAGAAATTATCCACGCAATCGATGGTAAATCAAATTAATTCAACGCGTCCTTATTAAATAAACACTATGTGCGTTTATAGTTACTCGCAAATTTAAGATTAACTTTCTGTTTTTGGTACTAGAGCTACAAAATGAGACAAAATAATTCACATCAGACTTTTGTCTTTGCAATTACCAAAAACATACAATTGTTGTTTGCTATATTAATATATATTTTTATTGAGATATAAACGTGGTTATCAGGCTTAAGATGTTTGAGCATGTATGGAAAGAAGTTTGAAAATGCAAGAATGCACAGAATGTAAATATATATAAAATATTTAAAGTATAATAGTTGTTATGATATTTAGTATTGGATGAAACAGATCATTGTTTAGGTTCCATTTTTTTAGTTGTATTTGTGAAAATATGAATCTACATAAACACCCGCAGCCTAGTGATTACATATACAATTACTCACGAAAGTACTCGAATACTTATAGAAACTTTGCATGAATATTTTGAGTTGATGCAAAATTAATAAGAATATTGGAGTTTCGTCGATAAAGTACTGTATTCGTAAAATACACTATTTGGTTTAATTAATAATGTAGTAGCCATTATTGTTTACAACTTGCTGTCATCTGTCAATAACTTTAAAAATAGCTTCTCGATAAAAATTGATAGATTTAGAGGCAAAAGAGGTATCAACAGCACGTTTCATTTCGTCAACATTACTAAATCCTTTACCATTGAGAAAAATTTACAATGATCGAATTAGAATGAAGTGTGGTAGACGCGTCGTAATATTTCATCCAAGCTACTGTAATTTTTGTTACGTCCTCGTGGCTACATGTAGCTGAGCATTGGCTATATGGTTGCCGAGCATTTTTCTTCGATTGCTGTGTTTAATTTGTTCAACTATTGATAATAGTGCTGCTGAAAGTAGTGCTGCTGACAGGTCAAGTGCTAACAACATGTTGAAAAGACTCGTATAACATATACTTACAATACCAATTCATAACATTGCACTTGTACATGTAAGATAATTCAAACATCTTTTCCACTCTAATATGTACTATACATGGTATGATAATTTCATACAACTGCATTTTGCACGCACGAGTTGCCCTCAAATCAGCATCAACCAACCACTTCCTCGTAACAGCTCGCGTTCTATTCCATATCGCTATATTGCAAAGTATCGAAGAATGGCTGTGCGTCGCATACTCGTTTCCGCTATTGCGGCTGCAGTAGAGATTCCACAGGCTTTAGAATACAGCGTGATTCCACCAAAACATTCTAGTAAGTACAAGGTCCCGTTTTGCCTGTTCTCGAAGCCAGCACAAGAAAGCAGAGCCATAGATTTTACGGCTATCTATCTATCGAGCTATTTCGTACGTGTACTGGGTACAGCGGTGAATTTTCTCGAGTTGTACTCTCTTGCTGTCTGTGTTGGATCAGAAATTCCTTCGGGTCACCCCTGGCCTCCCATCTTTTTCAGCCTGGACCAAGGCAGCCGCCGAAATGTGCCAGCCACCCGTTTCTGTTTGAAGAGGGAATTTTACAGTCGAATACATCTGATGCAAGACGTACAGTTCTACGTCCGACTATCTTCTGCCACCGGCAGGCGTCTTCCGTTTCGGTGTTGGCTTTCATGGATGGATGAGTTTTTAGACGTAGATGGTTCATTGGTAGAAGAACTATTCTTTGTCATTTTACGAATATGACGATTAATACTTAATTGGTGCTATCAGGGAAATTTAAAGTAAAGACTATATATTGGAAAGTATTCGTCAAATTTTGTTATTTTATTAATAAAATTTTATCTATGTAATAGGTAAAACGTATGAGAATACAACGAACGAATAAATATGCAATTGGATAAAAATTTATCTGGCTAGGAATTGGATATCATTAGGAATTACATTAAGAATAATAATAAGTAAGTTACTCAACTAAATAATATCTGACGAATGCTTTGGTGTTGTCTTCAACGGATCCTGGAATGAGTTTTTGGAATAAATGAGATGATCAGTGAGGAGAGAATTAATTTTTAAGATTTTTAAGGGAAACGTTGATCGATATTTAATCATTCTGAAATTTGCACGAGAAAAATTGAAATTAGACAAGGATAATGGCTATTTAAGTCAAACCACAAACTAAATAGGTAATTTGCCTCGTACTTTGACAAATTCGGTTATGAACAATTTTTAAGCGATCTACATTTAAAAAGAAATTATTTGGCTCGTTATTAGTAACATAATAAACAGTAAAATATATTATATACCTACATTAACGCATTATTTCCTCATTCTTTTATTATTACATTGAAGACTAATGGCATATCATAATATATGCATAACCTGCATTTTTAACATAAAATAATTGATGAAACAACGATCTTATATGTATGTATCTTAAATTGTATCTCGTTTCTTGGAATTAGTGCGAAATAAGTAGATACCATTTAACGTTTAACTACTTTTTGAACAATTTCCTGTAAATTCCTTTCGAAACTGATATTAGATGACGTTCAAAAGTATCAAGCTATTAATTATTAAACGAATGCTATTTTTTCTATTTACTTCAACATTTACTTCAACCTATCATGTCTTCGATATTGAATTTAATGGGTAATGAGAATCATTTAATATTTAGTCACTAAGTTTTCAAAAATTCCTTTGAATTTTCTTATTTTTCTAATAACATTAACTACCGTGTAAAAGAATCTGTTTACCAAGAACGAGTCTGTTTATATTTACTTGAATACGAAAATTAAATATTCTATTAAACATTGAACAATGCACGTAAGTCTCAATACACCAAGATAAACAGAAGGAAAAGGAAAAGATGAAAAGAGAGTACGAATCGACGAGCAGAAGGCTGGCTGTTTAAAATGCCAGGCAGTCGTGTAAAACAGATAGAGGGCTTCTTTGATACCTCAGCCATATTTCTTGCAGCGTCCTCGAGGGGTGGCAACCTCTCCTTGTGTCATTCAATTAATTCGTAACTGCCCCCACATAAAAATACCGACACCCTTTTTCTTTTTTTCCTTCTTAAGGAGAAAGGGGTGCGGTAGCTATGTGGAATTCCGCGTTCAAAGCTCACTTCTTTTTCCAGGGACCTTTACAGGGTAGGATAGCTTCCTTTGCTCCGCTCTTTCTGCTACTTTGTCTTGTTCTGCTACTTCTTCTGATACTTCTTTGTCTCTGTTTTCGTTCCTTCTTTTTTTTTCTTTCTTTTACTTCGTTTAACAGTTAGAAGAGTCGTTCGTGGAACGATGGTAGTAGCGTGTTTGCACAGGGAACAGTTACTGCTCTCGTTTCTTAGTCGAGACGAAGAAGAAGCGGGGCTCCTTTTGTACGTCGACGCTTCGCTGCAAAGGGAACTCTCACTGCAGAGGAAACGTTCGCCTCGTTTTCAGCTGCTTCCCAGCAATACTTCGACATTACGATTACGTTACGAGAATTATTAACGATTTCCATCAAAAATCTTTTAACCATTTTTCTTCACTTTATCGAGAAATCATATTGAATGTGCGTAAAATTGACACATTCTAAGGTGGAAACGTTTACGGTGGCTTTAGGTAAGCACGTATTAGGTTGTCCGAATAGTGTCTTTCTTTCGCGAAGGTGTTTTTTTACAACAGTGCACCTTCATACAAACGTGACACCAAGTCTGTGAAATGTCGCCGTGTTTATCTCAACAGAACAAAATAGATCGTACGTAATTCGACAAAATAGTATAAAACAAAAAACGTTGCGCGTCTATTATTTTCTCATAAAACGAAAGAAACATTTCTGACAACCTAATATAATGTACAAGTTACGGAAAATCATTAGAAAATTATTAAGTTTTAAGTACAATTATTAAGTAATTGTCATTTCATTTTAAATAATATGATATTCGAATAATAATCTCATCAAATTGGAGTAATAAAATTTATATTAAATATCGCTTTAAGTGTACGACTTTGAAAATATATTGTAACTTACAAAAATTGAAGCATATGGAAAATCAAATTATCCACATTTTTAAGTATCATTACTTCATTTATGCTAATATATAACTTCGAATAATAATGCGAGTTGCTGTATACGCTATTATTCCTGAGCGGAACCCATTTCACGCGCTTGCTGCGCGATTGACAATCCAGGAACCTTAACCCTTTCTCTACGGCACACGTACCGCGAGTATACGAATTGGTAACAGTATCCATGATTCATTAGATGGATGCCTACTATAGTCGACATTCGTATTCACAGGATCACGCATGGCATGACCATAGTTAGCGTTAGGAATGAAAGGGTTAAAGAATCGTTCGATCTACGGATTCGGAGTTACGCATTCGGGCAAACGCCTGTCAATGCGTCACGATGTCGACAAATCATTCTTCCGTGGCACCCCTGCCGATCCTCGTAAAGGATCACGATGCATAGTGGCAGTTAAAGGAGAAGAAAGATAGAACACGCGAAATAAGAATATGAAGAAATCGTTATGTTTCCTGTTTCCTCCTCTTTCTCTCTTATATCTTAACCGACAAACGAGCGATGGAGGCGAAAAGGAGAGTGGGTCGAGGCATTGATCGTTTCTGAATTCTGAAGGATAGTAAGGCGGCGTGTCTTTTATTCTGTCCGATTCCGCTTCGTCGCGGGTACGCGTGAACAAAAACGATTTGACTATATGTATTATGTTAAATTTGTCCTATGTTAGCCCGTTAATGCGTGATATTTTCTAAAACTGTATTATATGTGCACCATGCATGATATATTTTATAATTAAAATATGTATTTTTTATAATTAATGTAATGATATTATTGAAAAATGTTTGAAATAGAAGTTGAATGATTTCAAGGGACATGAGTTGACATAATTAGCTCTTTTGTAGGAGAACGCGTAAAGGACGCATGAAAGACAAGGTTTGTTTTTTTTCAAGTAGAATTATATATATTTGTTAACACATATTGATTCTTCGGAATATTCTACGGCAAGACGTATTAACGTATAATATAATTTTTAATTAAAAAGTGAGATATTTCATATAAAAATTATTGATTTTTTTTACATTGTACCGTAATGTTTTATTACGCAGAATGTTTCAAAGGGTCGGTCCATAATAAGAAATATACAATTCGCGTAAAGGACACAAGTATTTTGTTTGTACGAAATTGAACAAATGTACATTTTAAATACAAAACTTCTGTTGCTTTCTGTAATAGATCGATTCTTCGAAATATCCTGTCTAACAAAGCATTAAAGTGCAATGTCAACCAAATCGTGAGATATTTCAGATTTTTAAATTAAGTATTATATCTGTGTATTATTGTAAACAAGTCATATTCTTTAACACATCTTTAATGGAATATTTTATAGCAAGAGCGGGATTCAATCATAATAATTTTTATAATAGACACTAATCCATCCAATGACCAATAGTTAGACTGTATTTGGCACATTATTCAAACAAACTAGCTAAAAACTAAACTTTTATATTTAAAAATCTATGAGGTATTTTTTGCATTAATATTTCAAAAATGAAACACATATGTACTTTTAAGTTAAACTTGTGTAAAGATATTTTTTGTATAATGTAATATTTTTAAAGTCAGAATAACAAAGAAAGCAACTTTACAAGTTTATAATTTTACAAGACACAGAAAGTTTGTCCATATTGTTCACTAGGTGAACAATTGCCATTCTTCAAACAATAAAATACACATAAATGAAACCCAGAACAAAAATTCTATGGCTTGGCATTGGAAAATAGTATCAAACTCTACAAAAAGAATCTATGTCACAAAAAAAGAAAGAATGGAAATTGAAAAACCTTCTAAAGAATTTATGATAAAAACAATCTCATAAAATATATTTTCAAATGTCTTTGCATGAATTTCATAATTTCATACCTACTTTACTGTACAATCTTGTGGTATTTCATTTTATCCTTTTCATTCATGGAAGTGAAGAATGTGTAAAGTTGACGTAAAATTAGGAGCTTGTTAGCAGAGCTGCTAACATTGTGAACCATTAGCAAATTAATGACAGAATTTATGGAGTCTCGGTTTCGTGAACTACACGAGGACTTGTCAAACTTTCGAAACTCTCACCCAGAAATTAGAACCAAGTCCTCGTCGTTACTCTCAGAGTTCCTTCACGCGGGCTACCTATACTTGTATGATCCTAAAAACTTGATTAAATCCGATAGCATTTCCCCGCGAACACCTTATTCGTTACAACTATCTCATTTGACAGCTGAGTTACAAAAGAATTGACTATTTAGTCGTAATAATAAGCTTTTTCAGACTACTCGGCACAATAAATCACTAATTAATATTATTTAGTGCATTTATAAATTGTATTACAGGTATTTATTACTAGTGCATCTTACAAGCGTTTATAGGTGATTATTGTATATTTCATTAAATTAACTAAACTTGTGTATTAAACTAATTAACTAAACAAAGTGTTTCCAAGATGCAAACATAATAGGTAGATGTAGTTACTGTGGAGATACATTTTACAACTGAAATTCACACTTTCTATTATATGATTTCGTGTAGCATGTTGTATCATTTTGTTTCTTCCTTTCGATTGAAAAACAAAGAATTTCTAATAGTAAGAAATAACAGCGAATGAAAGTTAATAAAATTGCTATTAGATTTTTATTTAAAAATTCAGTTACACTGATACATCATCACTGCTTTTTAATATTTGAAAAGAAATTTAAGTTATAGATAAAAATTTAGGATGTGAATTTAGTCGACTGTGTCCTTTATGCAATACATATAGTATATCATATTTCTTATGAATTGTGTTGCATATTTCAAAGCCATATTTAAAATAGATAAATTACTATATTGCAATTCTGCACTAGTCCATGAATAAATACTAATATTATTTTAACTTATAATAAAAAAATTAAACTTTATTATAAGTTAATATTATATATAACATATAATAATTAATAATAATTTGTAAATATAACCGAAATTATTACAAGGATTAATACAATGCTCCAATAAGTTAAGTTATGCTCCAATAAGTTAAGTTATGCTCCAATAAAGTTAAAAATCCACGATACGCAATTGTTAAACAAGAATTAAGCAAAACAAGTTTTAAATTTGGAAAAAATGCTATCGAATCGCGTAAACAACAATCGCCAACGAAAAAAAGACGAAACGAAATAAAAAAAAAAGGATAGAAAGAAAATAGGAAAAAAGAGGAAACTCGATTTGTTCCCGTGACGAGGAGAAACCGGAAACACGATTTGTACGTACGATCGATCAAAACCCTCGTCTGGTGGGATCGCGGCCGACGTCGTTCCCATCGAAGCGATTCGATGAGCTAACGCCAACTTAACGCTACACACCCCACTGAGCCGCACTCGGTCAGATAACTCGTGGATTTTCGAGCACCGTGCAGATTCCCGCTCGCTCACTTGTAGATTCTTCGATGATTTAATTCCTATCGACCATTTAACACGTCACTTTGAGACTCCTGCCGCAAAAAGGATACCGTAAAAAGATTGGTACTAGCTGACTTATTATATTAGAATTGTAGGAGTTGAAGAAAAAATTATTTTATTTATTAGCAGACTGCGGATGCTTATACAAATTTACATTTTTATAAAGGCGCCTAAAGAACGTAAACTAAGCAAAGGTACATGTGTGTTTCACCTAAAATATGTTATTTATTATTTATATAAAAAAATTATTATACTGTATATATAATTTTTATGTACGTAATATTATATATTTCACCTAAATGTTATTTTTATATTGCAGTATTTAAGAGATGTATATAGACTTTTGCGACTGACTATGTTATTGGTATAGCTTCTCACCTTAGTGAACTTCTTGAGCAAGTAGGAAAAGCGTTACTTTTGCAAGATTAATTGTTTTACTAAAAACGTGTTCTCACGTCACGCTTTTCTTCACCACGTAATAGATTGATCACAGATAATTCACAATAACAAACGCTCTATACGATCATTTTAAAGTGTCGATTTTCATTTGACGGATGGAAGGGGATGAATTCGCGGAAAAGGGTGAACGTTGTAAAGCGTAAGAGAATGGAAATCAATACGTGAAGTGAGCAGCCAGTTTCAGGGCAGGAGCCTCGGTGTCGGCTTTAGAAAGCCTTGAGACGTCGTCTGTTCATCCTCTTTGGACCCCCTTCCGTGTTAAGAGAGCTCGAGCAAACGGGAGGAAGCGGAGGAAACTTGGAAAGACAAGGAGAAAGAGAGACCACGGTGAACTTCCATTCAGGACTAATGGGGTTAAACGCCTTAGCCATCAACCGAACGTCTCCCTCTTGATTCTCGGACGTTTCGATTCGGCCTCACGGCTATTTCCCAGTTCCTAGTTTCCTGGACCATCCTCTCCTTCTTGTTCTGTAAGGCTGGTATAATTTGCCGGGGTTCACTGTGCCGCGAGTTTCGCGAGTTTTCGCTTTAAATGCCTTGTATGTGGTTATTATACGTTGGGGTGGTACTATAGTGTCGTATAGCAGGAAATTTGGCGTGAAAGAGCACGCGTACAGGTGGATCTTCGTCTCAGAATAATTGGTTCTACGTTAATGTGAAATACATATTGTTTTGTGTTTGAGATTAGCATATTTTTAGTTGACAATTATAGCGGATTTTGAAAGTATTCGTACAGTAACAAATTTCAATAATATCTTCATAGTTAATAAGTCAATTTTTGTTATATTTGTGTACTCAAACTTATCTCTTTTTTGTTATCATGAACTTAATCTTGTACGAATAAATATTATACGTGTGTATATTATATATATGTTGGAGAAGCGTCAGGAATAGGGTAGTGGGCGTTTGATAAATCTTCATTGGAATTGGCCATCGTTGTGTTATAACGAAGGTACGGTCTGTTAATACGAGTATGGATACTACCGATTCGACAATTAACCGCAGTGGTTGGGCACTTGCGATACTAGTGACGTTGGTCTTAGGTTCGATAACGAATCCACGGTCAACGGGATGATAGATATACTTGCTCACACGATCGAACTCAAACGTGTAATATTCACAGATCGTAAGGCGCTACTCTCTTCGTCGATGAGATCTCAAGAAAGAATGACTTTTCGTCCCAATGATGCCACAGAGGAAAACTATGGTGGGGTGTGTCTAAGGACACGAGATCATCGGATTCGTCGAGTATAGCCCTCGTTCCGAAAGTAAGGGAAATTGACGTCGTTGTCAGTTGGTCAATTTGGGACAAAGACTGCCTGCCCGTTTGAAGAACCTTAATTACCAAAAACCTAGGTTTCATAGCGGGTCCTCAAGCTGAATGAACTTGTGCTGTGTAAGTGCATCAACATCCGAAGGAACCGTTGGAATGTTTTACTGTCAAGTACCTCTATAGGTATTTCTTTTAATGAGGTTCATACTATCACTCCACACCTTTGTTAGACGAAGCGCCCGTCCCGTTGACCGCGGCTACGTTCGGCCAAGTTTATTATCACAAATCGCAAACAAGTACAATTGGGTAGAATGACGGCAAATTGTTTAATTACAGCTGTAAACTTTAATTACAATTTTGCGGATTTTCCCGAAGTTCCAGAGGGAAGGCTCCGAGTCCTCTCATCTCCGACATATATATATATATGTGTGTGTATTATTTTGCGAATAGTAATGTGTCTTTTGTGAAATTCATTTCGGAGATTTCTAAGATTATGTACTGTTTTTTGGTTGTTAGAATGTTGTAAATTAATAAATTGGCTACTGTACGGATACTTTTTATGGTCATCATAGTTTAGAATTAGTACTGATTAAATCCATTTAAATTCATTATAAACCCATAAATAATTGAATCATATAAATTCATTATGTACCCGCATAAATAATTGAATAATTATTCAATAAAAAATTGTAGAGACCACCATACATGATACTTGATCTTTCGTGTTAAAGTATGCTATAAGAAAATATTTTGTTGAAAATTCAATATTGTACCCTATTTACAAACATTATTATTTACATTTGCACTCTAGTATATTAGTAGTCTGTATACATATATGTATATTTATCTTTTAATTGAAAATGTAAACAGTATTTATCTCGAATGAATAAATTATTTTTATAAAATTAGCAGTGAACCCGATTGCAAATATTTTTGTTATAATCGTCTCTTTAATAACCTTTTAAGGCATGAACGAGTAAAAGACATAGGTGCATAAAGGAGAGAAGAATTTAATAAACGTGAATTAAATTCCTTCAACGAAGATATATATTTTCTTTCTTTGTTTTCTGTTATTCCATATTTGTCGGAATAAAACTTTTGTCTATATAATCAGTGAAATTAATTTCTCTACTACTATTAAGATGATTATTACCTTTTCGATTATCAAATAAATTATTTAAAAAATCATCGTTCAAAAAATCATATTTAAAGAAGATATATTTTGCATAGGTACATTTTCTTCCTTGCGATAGAAATCTAGGAATTATTATAGTTAGTAAAAATTTAGAAATTTTAATTTATTATTAATATATAATGTTAAATAATAATTATTGAGATATGTATAATTTTATGTGCTAGGCTAGGTTAGATGCGTAATAGTAATACTTCTATGTGAATATCAGTGTGTGGAGGTATGTGTGTGCGCGGCGTCTCGAAGACAGATGAATGTAAACTGTTCAGTCGGTTAACAGTCGGGTATGGAAGAAAGTGTTGAGGCGCGTGCAAGGGTGTATCGATGAATATCTTAGAAATCGTCCATCAAATAAATATATAATTATTCTAATATGAATTCCAAGTGTAAATTTCGTGATCCTATAACATTATTTCGGCTATTAAGATCCACAATTCTCAACAATAATAACATATTGTTAATAACTAAGTTTTATAACATTGCGCATAAAATATAAAATACACTATTCACGATGATTAGAGAATTTATAAAACATTCATTATTATAAATGTTCTCACGATATAATTAAAATTTAAATTTCCAAAAAAATATCTTTCTGTCTCAATAATAAAGTATTAAACGTGCATTAAACGTTAAAAATAAATTTACGGAATTATCTAAGAAGAAAGATTCAAAATCACCATATTTTTTCGAAAAAATATTTAAATAATGTTCTTTTAGAATAGCGAAAGAAAAGTTAAATTTCTGGTACAGTAATACAAAATTTAACAAATTGAGTGTCATTAAGACTTAAAGCGATAGTGCTGTCTAAAGATCATCCACCATATATTGGAATAAGAGATACATTGATTTTTATTATTGTTTATATGTAATATTATACTTCTACGTATTATTGTGTGCATAATAACAAAAATTAATAAAAATATAATATAAATATAATATAACATAATATAATATAATATAATACAATATAAAAAAGAAAACGGAGAAATTTACCTTTGTGTGCCATATCGTCAGCGGTGACAGAGGCTAGGAGGCCGGTGGCGCCCGGCCATGGAGCGACCGCAGCGCCCAGCTGCTGCGAAGGCAGAATCTTCGGGCCTTTAGGCACTTCCGGTCACTGAAACAATTAAATTTTTTATTTCAAATCACCTTCACTTTGATCACCAACAACACATTCAATTCCACGACAAACTTCATAACTTTTCGTGTAAAATATTTATTAAGGAATTTATTTAATTATCGATGTAGTTGGAAAGAAATTCGAAAAATTATTCAAATTATTGGATTTATATTTGGTACTTTACTTTGAAATGGATATAATAATAATTAATATCTAACTAAGGATAATTAATTTTTAATCATGAATATATAATATTTTATTTAATAGTTAATAACAACTAATATTTAGTATTGCTTATGGGCCAGTGTCCGAAGTTTAAGTAAATAAAAAAGATATCTAATGTCGAATAATAGTAGATAACTAATATTAGTTGTATATTATATTAACAATGTAACTAATAATATAATATCCTAATTAATAATACGATAATAATACTATACTAATTTCTAATAATTGATATAAAGATGATAAATGCAAATTTATAATACCGTAAAAATAAGTATGTAGAACGAAAACTGTAATAAATTCTGTACACGCGTAAAGACTTTTTAAAACTGTGCCGTGTACGACTTCTGAGATTAGACCAGCGCTATTTTCAAAAATGTGTTCGCATCACTGACACCTGTGTAAATTCTTCTCATTTGCGAGTCACGCAAGTGTGGTTTCACTATCTTGAAAATAATCGAAAACACGGTGTTCTACGACAAGTGTCTATTCCACAATGAAACAGCTGTTGTAGATTTCGATATATCTAACGTTAATAAAAACCTGTAATTATTTGTATAAGACAGAAAATATTTATATACTGTGATGTATTTACATATATCTATTGTATACACTTACAATTTTGATGTCGAATTCTTTGAGATGTTAATTATTATGGGAAACGCACCTTTGAATTAATCATTTTTAATTAGTTTTGCGAGTTTTGTGATTTAATAATAAAATATTGTAATAATATTTAATTTATACACTTATATATCTACATATTCATATATACATATAAATATATCTATATCTACATATTTATATGTCGGAGAAGGGTCAGAAGTAGAGTTGTGGGCGTTTGATAAATCTTCAGTGGAATTGGCCATCGTTGTGGTATCACAAGGGTACGGTCTGCTAACACGAGAGTGAACACTACCGACGCGACAATCAACAGCGGTCGTTGGGCACTTGCGATACTAGTGACGTTGGTCTTAGGTTCGATAACGAATCCACGGTCAACGGGATGATAGATATACTTGCTCTAACTCAAACGTGTACTACTCACTGATCGTAAGGCGCTACTCCCTTCGTCGATGAGATCTCAAGAAAGAATGCAATTTCGTCCCAATGATGCCACAGAGGCAAACTATGATGGGGTGTGTCTAAGGACACGAGAGCATCGGATTCGTCGAGTATAGCCCTCGTTCCGAAAGTAAGGGAAATTGACGTCGCTGTCAATTGGTCAATTTGGGACAAAGCCTGCCTGTCCGTTTGAAAATCTTAATTACTAAAAAAACCCAGGTTTTATAGCGGGTCCTCAGGCTAACTGAACTTGGGCTGTGTAAGTGCATCAACATCCGAAGGAACCGTTGGAATGTTTTACTGTCAAGTACCTCTATTGGTATTTCTTTTAATGAGGGTCATACCATAACACCACACCTTTGTTAGACGAAGCGCCCGTCCCGTTGACCGTGGCTACGTTCGGCGACGGATGGTCGCCTTGAGCCCAAGTTTATTATCACAAATTATTTTAATTAATTATTACCACTGTAAACTTTAATTACAATTGTACGGATTTTGCCGAGGTTCCAGGGGGGAAGCTCCGGTGTCCCTTCGTCTCCGACATATATAAACATATTTGTCGGAGATGTAGGGATAACGGGCCTTTCTTTTGGAATTTTGGGAAGACTCCCAATACTTTGGGCTAAACTGTTTGTTTTAGCTGTTCATTATAGTATTATAACAGTGAGCTTGAGGTTAAGGTGACACAACTGGTCGCCGAACGTAGCCACGGTCACGGGATGAACGTTTTATTTCACAGTAGAAGTACCAATGTTGAGGGACACACGTTGTATTAACAAACAAGTCCCGAGGCGGGAGCAATAACGGCTCTACGCGAGTCTATCTAGTAACGGTGCCTGGAATTTTGTTGATAACCCTGATCAATATGCAATTGACAAGTGTGAACGTGTCAGTCTTTTATTCCTATGATCACCTTGGAGAGTTTTACACAACGTCAGTCGGTCAGTCTGAAAGATACCGTACGTCATAGCAAACGTCATTTCGAGTTTAACACATATCCAATTGTACAAAGAGTTATCCCGTTGACCGTGGATTCGTTTGAACCTAAGAACATTGTTTATTTAAGAGTGACTTATTACGTTACACAGTTAAACCTTGTTGAACAACTCCTGTACATATCACTGTAAATATAAACCTCTTTGAACAACTACAATTGCTTGTCCTTATGAAGAAACACAAACCCGACATCAGAAGTGGGATCAGAGCATATAACAATCATGCGTGAATTAATACGGACGCTTGTGTCAGAACCGGGTGCGGAAACGAAGAATCTATCGCTAACCCTGAAATCGCGGGTTCTGACCCAGCTGCATGGTGTGCAGTTGTAAATCTGATCATGAAAGAAAATCCCTTCAAGACAGTGTGTTATATTCTGCTTTAAGTTGTGCTCTAGAAGGTTCAGCAGCACAATGGCTTACGCAAGTACTGGTTGGAAGAGATATTACTTGGACAAAATTTAAAGACCTTTATACTGCGCGTTTTTGTGGTAAAGAAACAGCTACCTCAGCGCTTATGAAGATGCTCATGAAAAACCACTGAAGGATGAAACCATGGGAGCTTTTGGTATTCGACTCCGTTCCTTCCTGAAGGCGAGGTGGGAAAATTTAACTATGGCTGAGGTGATCAACGCTTCCGTACTTTTTCAATTGGCTTCGCAAGATCAGCGTTTTGAACGGGTTGCACTTACAAGTGATAATAAGACTGAGGATCAATTTCTAAGTGAAATGAGAGCTTTTTCTTACGCAAAGAAGAGGCCGGTGACTTTTTCAGACAACTTTTCTGCGGGTCCCGAAGCTAAACGTCATAAGCCGCCGGATTACCGGATTAAGTGCCACTACTGTGGTAACCTCGGACATAAAGTGATGGAGTGTCAAAAAAGGATAAAATTTGGGAAACAGAGGAACACATGAAACCCGGACGATAGTCAATCAGCCGCAACATCGAAGGTAACATGTTTCAAGTGTTGAGAGGAGGGTCATATTGCGCCCAGTTGCCCAATGTTGCGGAAAGGGAAAAATAACGACAGCACACCGAAAGGAGGCAGTAACTCCAAAAACGAGAAACGGGTCGATTCCTGTGTAACGGAAGCTTCCATTGGTAAATTAATTCATCTGGGTGAGTCGTATCCATTTTGCTTCGACTCAGGGGCTGAGTGTTCAGGGGCTAATTAAAGAATCCGTGGCATTGAAATTTTCCGGTAAAAGAAAGACTAATACAGTAATGATGCGTGGAATAGGAGATACCTTTTTGTCTTTAGTATGTATTAATGGATTTACATTGGAGATAATTTTTCATGTCCTTGCTGATAGTCGCTTAAAATATGATATAATGATTGGTCGTGAAATTTTGAGCCAGGGTTTTGATGTAAATGTCAGTCAAAACAGCATCGCTATTAATAGAGCAAAAATAATTAGTGCGTGTAGTAAAGTCAAAGAAAACGAGATCAATATTAATGAGGTCGACACTGATATTGTAGGGAATGATAAAAGCTGGTTGATTTCTGTTCTTGAAAAATTCAAAGACTCATTTATTACGGGTTTTCCACGAGCTCGCGTTAATACGGGACAATTAGAGATACGATTAATAGATCCTGACGTCACTGTACAAAGAAGCCCCTATAGACTTAGTGAAGAAGAGCGAAGACTCGTACGTGAAAGAATAAGCAAATTAATAGAGGCGAAAATTGTACGGCCCAGCAATTCTCCTTTCGCGAGCCCCATATTACTTGTTAAAAAGAAAGATGGCTCAGAGAGACTATGCGTGGATTACAGAGAATTAAATAAAAACACGGTTTCGGATCGGTATCCTTTACCTCTAATAGCGGATCAAATCGCGAGAAAGCTAAGTACCTTATTTGCTTGGATATGGCCAGCGGGTTTCATCAAATTCCTATTCATCCAAATTCCACGGAGTATACAGCGTTTGTTACTGCAGACGGGCAATACGAATACATAACGATGCTGTTTGGGTTGAAAAATGCACCGTCCGTCTTTCACAGAGCAATTCTTAAGGCCTTATTCGTACGTAGTTGTATATTTGGATGATGTACTAATTACCGCTGATTCGATTGACCAAGCTTTAGAAAGATTAGATATCGTATTGAACACCCTTGTGAACGCTGGATTTTCTTTTAATTTCTCTAAATGCTCTTTTCTAAAAACTTCAGTTCTCTATTTGGGTTATGTTATTCGCAACGGTGAAGTTCGCCCCAACCCGGGTAAAATACAAGCCTTGAGTGCTTTATCCGCTCCGACGATCGTTACGCAGCTCAGGCGGTTTATTGGTTTGCCTTCTTATTTCCGAAAATTCGTTCCAAAATTTTCACAAATAATGAAGCCTTTATATGCACTTACTTCCAGTAATAAAAATATAAGCTGGACGGATAGGCACGAAAAGATAAGACAAAAAGTAATATCAATTCTCACCGATGAACCAGTGTTGATGATATTTGACCCTAAATATCCTATAGAATTACATACCGATGCCAGTTTAGATGGATACGGGGCTATTCTGATGCAGAAGGTTGCAGGGAAAAACAGAGTAGTGGAATATTATAGTAAAAGAACTAGCCCCGCTGAATGCAGATACCATTCGTATGAGTTGGAGACGTTAGCAGTAGTTAACGCTATTAAACATTTCCGACACTATTTGCATGGACGAGAGTTCCTTGTTGTAACGGATTGCAATTCTTTGAAGGCGTCCAGCAATAAAGTAAATCTAAATGACAGGGTTCACAGGTGGTGGGCATACTTACAAACCTTTAATTTTAACATTATGTATCGGGAAGGAAAACGAATGGCTTGTCCTTATGAAGAAACACAACGCGCCCCAAGAACCAGCGCCAACCCGACAAACCCGACATATTCATGTAAACAGAAATAAACTTCCATTGGGATCTCAAATGCTTAATAGGAAAAGGTATGTTTCGTTCTCGAAATATTCAGGTACATCTTGTACTCCATGTAAAGAAACTGTAGGCCATTTACTTTATTTACTATCTTATTTTCTATACCATTTGAGTTTCCAATGTCTTATAAACGCACAAACATACATAGTCTATATATGAATAATTTCAATTTTATTTATATATTTGTAAATAGTTGTGTTATGAACTTAAATGTATGTTTGAAATTTCCTTTGTGCTTACTTGAACAAATTAAAATGATAATAATTTACATTCATCAACATCACTCTCACGCCTAATTAATAGACGTTCATTAATCCGAATGGCAGGAGAATCGTCTCATAATTACCTCCCGTAACATAGCGTGTAACAAACATTGAAAAGGTGTCCCTGCGTTCTAATTGGCTCGATCGCGGAACAACCGTGGCTCTAGAAAAGGCACGACTTGTTGAGCAAAAGAATCGGCATCCTATGAGAGAACTCAAGGGCACAATGCGTTCCTCTGCGCACGTGAAAACCCTTTTTAAAAGCTTAGATACACAGATACATTCGTATAAGCCGCATATAAACGTGTGTACACATAAGTATTTCTTCATTTTGAACGTGACGACATGTCGAGTGTTGTAATTACCCTCCTTGCGTCGCTTCTGAACAGAACACGTGTAACATGTATCGTCTGTTGGAACCTGTCAGCCAGTGGCGGAATTAAAGCGAAAAAACAGAAATGGTGTATCATCCGGAAACGCGAAGGGGTCGAGAGTGGCGACAGTGACGCGATAATTAGCGCACAAACGAGGATCGATCTGGATACAGTGAGAGGAGAACTCCATCTGTAACTTCGCTGTTCTTGATCAATCGCAAAGAAGTCAGGGTGATTCTCACCCTTCGACAATGTCGCGCATTTTTAGCGATATAATGTTATTACATGTTTAATTATCAATTTCAAAGAATTGTACACTGTTTTTTTATTATAATTAATAAAGAGGATGTTAAAATGGAGACAGAGGCCTGAGATGACTGAAATCATTGTATGAGATTTGTTTGTGCGATGTATTTATAAATTCTGTGAAGTTATTTGAAGAATTGAAGGTTTGATTAAATTACATATTATAGGTTTGTTATGCGTGTGCGTTAAAATTTTTTGGCACACACACGATATAAAATTACATTAGATATATATCTATTATGCGCTGTTTAATTATCATTCAATAATTACTAGTGATAGTCGCTACCGGTAACCAAATAAATTTTGATCATTTATAATCTTTTGGTCACTTAAAAATTAATATTTTTTAATCATTTAATTTTTTGGTAAATCTGTAGTATTTTTCGTAAAAGTTTAAAAAATAATTGTTATTTTTGGTCCACAGTTAAGACACCTGCTTGTCACATTTATTGAACACTATACTAAAATTATACTACAAACAGAATTTTAATATCAATATCTAACACTATTCTGTCATAAAACTTCTCTTCCTCTAAAACATCAACACCTTTTCGATGACAATCTTATTCACGGTAACCAGCGTTAAATCATTCATTCACCTTATTCTCGCGATCGTCCTGAATAAAAGTCGCCGACGATAATGAACCGTGGTTGCGTTTCATTTTTTCACGTTGCACTAGCTTCTCACTCCATTGAAACTCGACTTCCCTCTGTCGCTTGCGTGCTTCGACAGCTATAGCAAAAAATAACGATTTCAAGATTTATTACGTCCTAATTAGTTCATTACTCTCGTGTTTTTATCTCATCGCGGCTCACAAAGCACGGCATTACGCGTTTGGTTCCGGGACAAGCGACGAGACACTGTGCATTTCTTTTTACCAACCGGAACTCTGTTTATAGCGAATACACTTGCGAGCTAAAACGATGATTGTTCGAAGATTACCTTTGTTGTAGTGGTTTCATTTATTATCATAAATAGACTACGGATATTTATACAATTTCGTGTTTTTATGGACATAACTAAAATAATGGATCTAAATGGAGATTTATTTTATTATATATAACAAATACATTACCTTGGACATTTTATACATTTTTGTATATTGTATACGTTCTGTATATTTGTGCACATTCAAATTTTCCATAAATACATAAAGAGTCGCAATCTAATCATAAAGTTAATTGTTGTCCTTTGTTGTTATTTTGATATTAAATGAGACGAAAAAAAGAAAATATCAGGAACCAAGGACAATAATTACTTCAAAAATTTTTATTAGGAAAAAGTTAATTTTTGCTTGAAAGGAAGATAGTACATCTTAACACTACATCTTAAAGAAAACTTTCCTTTTTAAACTAAGTAATTAAGAAATATAAATTTTTAAGTGTTCTGGTTACGTACAACCATTATAAAATCATTTAAACTAAGATACTAATTCTTATACTGTAACTTGTTTAGTTTGAGTTATAGCTGTTATGATTCCTGGAAAATAGATTTAATATGGAAGTTTGAGTGACATTCTAATGAACTTCACTTCTCGTAAATTTCTGAATTTCATTATTTGAATATATGATCAATTTTTAGTTCTCAAAAAATAAATGACATACGCCTATAAGCTTGATTAACTTTATTTTAATTTATAATTTAAAAGTTGTGTTACATTATCGTACAATCCAATCCATTACAGTAGCGGATGTCTTTTTGTTTGATCGTGCTTTTTCCACCTAAGTCAACCTAAAACATTTATGTACCTGGTAGACTAAATATTTCCTTTCTCGTTTCTGGAATTGTTCTCAAATCTTTAGTTAGTATTAACAAATTATATAGAAAAGTTCTCCGGATTTATTAAAATGTAGATACCGCATTGTTCAGAAATAATTGCAGGTTTTTATTCTTTAATAGGTGAAGTAAAAAGTTCTGAGCGCTTTTTCGCTTTATTTCGACGATGAAATTAACATAGTCAAGATTATTCGATTTAGATTAAATATGCGCCGTTTTGTTCGATTACTTTTGTCCATTTTGAAGGCAATTTCATAATTCCGCGGTTGAAGAAGTCCTCGTCCCTATTGGTAAAAAACTTGACCAGCTCATTTTCACAAGCCTCTCTTGAGGCCAGTTTTGTACCATCAAGAAAATTTTGCAAAAACTTAAAAAGGTGATAATCGCTTGGTGCCAGGTCTGGACTGTACGGCGGATGCGATAGAACCTCCCAGCCAAGCTCTCGGAGCTTCTGACGCGTCGTTAAAGATGTGTGCGGCCTGGCGTTGTCTTGATGGAACACAACACCTTTCCTATTGGCCAATTCTGGCCGCTTCTGGTCGATCGCCTGCTTCAGTCTGGTCAGTTGTTGACAATAGAGGTCCGAATTAAGTGTTTGCCCCGATGGGAGCAGCTCATAATGGATGATTCCCTTCCAATCCCACCAAACACACAATAAAACCTTCTTGGCCGTTAATCCACGCTTGGCGATCGTTTGGGCCGGCCCACCGCGATTGGACCACGATCTTTTTCGGCTGTTGTTCTCGTATGTGACCCATTTTTCATCGCCAGTCACCATCCGCTTCAAAAATGGGTCGATTTCGTTACGTCTCAACAAAGAATCGCAGGCATCAATTCGGTCCAAAAGGTTCTTTTGCGTCAATTCATGTGGCACCCATACGTCGAGCTTCTTCTTGAGACCAGCCTTATGCAAATGGTTCCAAACGGTTTTCTGGCTAATCTTCAGTTCCTGGGCAATGGAATAAGTGCTCACATGCCGGTCCGACTCGACGATTTCCATGATTTTATCCACATTTTCGACGATTGGCCTACCAGAGCGTGCCTCATCTTCGACGTCCATATTACCAGAACGGAATCGTTGGAACCACCGCTTTGCTGTTGCATTCGATACTGTACTGGGTCCATAAACAGCACAAATTTTTTTGGCCGCCTGCTCCGCCTTTTCACCTTGGTCGTAGTGGTACTGAAGAATGTATCGAATTTTCTCTTTTTTTATCTCCATTTTCGAACGCTGTAACACACAACTGGCTTCACCGAACACAAAACTGACAAAGAACCTTTTTGATGCGTAATATCACCTTGAAATCGGTGTATACTATGACTCGATGCGATGTGCACATCGTGAGATATGGCTCACTAAAGACATCTAGCGAAAAACGCTCAGAACTTTTTACTTAACCTAATAAAAAATTTAAAAAGAAATGAAAGAAGACAAAAAGAAATTGTTTCGCTCGTTTCTGCGTTTCGTTTCCACTATCGTTTCATCGAGAGACAAAAATACTACTAAATGTGAGACAGAGGATTATAACAAGATTGAGAAGAGTATGGAAAAGGGGGAAGAAGAGAATGAAGGAAAAAGTGTGGCGGAAAGGGAGAAAAAGTACATCGCACTCGCATATTGTGCAAGAGGATTACCTGGGATTATGCGCGACTGAGCGCAAACAAGATCGCGCTGGTTTGTGTTTACAAGACGCCAAGCTGTCGATTTAGTAAACTCCAGCGCACAGTCTATCAGCATCTATGTACTCTCTGTCGATTTACATTAAGTCCAAACGTCACTAATCAAAAACTTGACCCAAGATTTTAAAAAGTATAGTGAAAAGAAGCTTAAATTGAATATTTCTATCAGATGTATGTAATCTTTTCCTTTATTATTCATATTATTTTTATACATTTAATTGATCAGATTAAGTCTTTAATCTTATTACTACGTGTTTATACATTTGTAGAAGATTTAAAGATGTAAAAAATTTTTAGAATGTACGTAACATGAAAAATATATAAAATATCCAACACGAAGTATACACGAAACAAGTTCTATTTGGATTATTTATATTCCTTTAACCATTTTGACAAAAATATAAATTTCCATATTATAAATATATATATAAAATATAAAATTGTATACTATATTTATTATTATTTATTGTTATTATATCGTTAAATTATTGTAATATCGTAAAGTAATTTGAATTAGAGATCGCTTGAAAATAAAAAAAACCGTGTACGTCGTCCTTCTGTGGTTCGTTACATTTAAGAGCGCCTATGTGACTAAAGTTACCTAGTTCTTACAGAGATATGAGAAAAACAACAAACAACGTTAGAGCAGAAGGACGGTTTCGTGTTTCAAGGAGGGGTGACCGAGAGGTCAGAGTATGCGAGTCGAAAAGTGGGTGTGTTGCGAGAGTCAGAGTTGATCGAGACATCGAAGAGTAGAGTCGTTAGAGTTGATCGAGTTGTCAGTGTTGTAGAGTTTTTAGAGTTGCTAGTGAGAGAGAGAGAGTGTGTTAGATTCGTTGTGACGAGAGTTGCCAAATAACTGTAAAGTTATTTGAGATAGATGCGAGTATCGCATTTAGTTTCAGTTAAACAAACATCGTTTTCTGTCCAATTAATACCTGTATATTCAATTCATTATTAATAAATTGTAAGTAATCGGGAAAAAATTTATATCTTAATTTCCACGATACTACATTGTTACTGAGGTGATCGTCGGTGAAGGTGCCCACAAGAAATACTCTTGATTTTCAACAATAACGTTTATTAAACTCTTAACAAATAACAACAAATAATGATTAACCACGATTAACGATGAACAACGGTTAACGTTTAACAACGATTAATAACAAGTAACGATTAACATTGAACTCTCAAGAGTCAATAACCCGTTTCTCTAATTGTGTTGGTTTCGCTTAACCTTTCGCACTTCGCAGCTCGGGGCAGAATGAATCTTTTTGGTTCAAAACCAAACAGGCTCTTTCCTTTGTTGCCCCTCGATATCCCCACTACGCGCGCGTTTATTAGAAGACCGCGACGGTTGCCGCGTATGCATTCTTCCGAATATTCGGCGAAAGAACCATAAGGATATCGATGGTACATTAGGCCTGTCGGCCTTACGCTTTGAAGATATAGCGCTTTGTGTCGCGTAGCCGTTGGAAATTTCCGTGGTCGAGTGCCGCCACATTACTTTATAATCTGTGACTTTTAGTGTATATAGATTACTTATAAATTATACATATCCGTTATAGATTATGGACAAATGATAGATAAGACATTTTAACTAAAGAAGGCAGGTCTAATAAAGAAAGCTTGAGAATGAAAGCGATTCCAGTAAACCTTCAAATTCTTAATAGAAATTGAAAGACGTTTTTATAAATCTTGTAGATGATAAATAGGCAAGACAATAACTTGATCTACATTTTACAGATCTTCCACTTCTTCAACTCGGAGTAACAACGCGAAATAACGGTAGAGGTTCGCATTATACAAGCGGGTGGTAATAGGTTCCATATCCACGAGCTAGCAGCGCATTATGCTTTACATTTCCGACGAAACACTGTTAATGGCACCAGCACCCACCATCACCACCAGCAAACCAACACGGCGACGCACTCTAAATCTACCCCCACAACGTAATACACGAGCAAACCCGCAGGAATTAACTGCTCGCTCGCGCTGCTGTACGCACTGACTTCCGTCGCCATTCTATTTCGCTCACGGCCATTAATTAATAATTTCTTGGAGAAAGGGAGATGAATTTGCATCAATGGATGGAATTTAGAGATTCTTATTTTCGATAATTTGTATTATATAGGAACCTTTATTGATTAATAATTTTAAATAAAATTAAAATATTATGTTATGCATTTATATTGAGACTATTTATTATATACTCGATACTGATAAATTTTGGTTCAAAATTGTTTTTTGTTAGGTACTTGGCGGCAAACAGCTGAAAAATTGTTCGTTAGGCGAAATATCTTGCATAGGATTAATTGTTATCTAGTCTGTCTTTTATTTTTCTACTTATTAAGTTATTTTTAAAATTTGTTCTTGAAAGCAATACATAGTACTAATGTATTTTGTTCTTACATCATTGTACTTTCATATATATGTGGGCATTTAAAAGTTTCAGGATACTTACTAGTATTGCTTTTAGAAAAATTTTAAAAAATTTGTAGATGCAAAATTCTAAAGAATACATATATACAATATGCAGAAATATACGTATAACATATCCAATATAAAAAAACTACCTGTAATAACATTTCTATGCAACATTAATATATCTATTTTTTAATAAAAGTTAGCAACGAATTTATTATGGACTTTGATGTGGTAAAAGAACTAGAGTACGAAAATATACATTCAACTATTTTCTTTTCTTTTTAAATTCCTTGCATAATAATATTCTTGTTTATATCGTTTTATTCACTACCATGTCAACTGACATTAATTTACTCTATGTTATTAACTAAAAATTATTATAGTTGAAAACAAATAACATTCAAATGAAAAAAAGGTGGTTTTAAAATATATTTTTCATGGTTACTTTTATATTACGTTATTTTATAAATATGCTGAAAACACAGATTTCGCAGCGCACACCTCGTTCATCACGCGAGACAAGGAAAGCACAAAAGGTTAATGAATTTAGGATAATTTATTTCCATAATGGTAGTTTTTATATATGTATGTAATAAATTGCTGGACGCTCCATTGATCAATGTTAATGCACATATGTATATCATTTACACGATATTCACGGCTGCTTAACGACACGTTAATAATATGTATAGTTAACTGGCCGTTAAACGATTATAGATCTTATGGAAGCCTCTCCAGGCGTGTAAAACGATTTACTTTAATGCAATTCTAGTCTTCCAAGAGAAAAATCTCTACTTACATACGTTCTTAAAGCGTTTCTTCATTACTAGAGTGCAAACTTTTTCGTAAATTGATATTTTTACGGGACCAGCTAAAGAAATCAAACTTAATATATAATATCTAATATATTAAAAATTACAACAACTACTCTGAATATTCTATATTCTTTTGTATATTATCTGAATTTAATTTGAATTTCGCATAAATATATAAAAATCAGCAGTCTACTACTAATATAATCATGCTTATCGAAACACTTTCATTTTCATTGACATTATTAGTGTGAATTCAATTTTTTCTTGAAATATTTAAAATTAGGAAAATTTGACATTTAAAAAGATATTTTCTATTATGTATTTTACTCAACAAAACTTCGACAACTTATCAGCTATTTTTAAAAAGCATTTTTACATCTTACATCATTGGTCCTAATATTTTCATTTTCTGCGATATACATTAAAATTATTCCATATTATATATTTATCATATTCTTCATTATTACATTACGCACATTCACAAGTACATTATAAACTTTCATTTATCATGTACCACACTAAACTAAAACCTAATTTTCCAGCAGCAGTAACTCTTCTAAGTAACCGAGCATGCGATTGTTGGAAACAGATGGACCATAAAGGGTTGTAGAATCTCTTTCACCCTCAAATCGTACGATCACCTCTTCATATACAATCAATACACGCTGTCGTCTACGTAACGTGGTAGACCTATGCACGCACAAAACAGTTTTTAAGCGTCGAAAACTGAGAGAACCACCGCTAGAAAAGCCTGGCGAACAACGAACCCTTGACTCGAGGGAAAGGCACGTTCACAATGTGCACGTCGAATGTCACCGCGGGGTGTCCAACACTTGTACGCGAGGCATTCACCGCGGATGTACGAGACTCGTTCGCTTCACGGAGTTTATGCGTCGAGTCATGTAGTCTATTGCCTAATTACACCATAATACTGTACGAACGACGCGATGAAAGAGACAGAGAAACGGGAGCACTCAGACAGGCAGATGATACACACTGTTCGACGAAATATACAGTGGTTTACGAAAGTATTTGATCATTATTGGAGACTTTTTACATATATATTCGTATATAATTACGTATATATTCACGTATACATTACGAAACATTCCGAAATTTCATTAACACTGTAACGAGACACGACTATCGTGAATATGTTAATAAAGTTTAAAGGATATCTGAGAATTAAAAGTGACAACATAATTGTGGAAAGCATACACTTCGTAAAAATCATTAAAGTATTCAAACGGTCAATTATTCACTATTATTCACTATAAATAAGCAAGACAGTACAGGTAATAAAACTATCTTTAGCACTAATCGTATGTTTCAGATCACTTTCGTACATTTTCGTATTGGTTTCAAAAATTTTACTGTTATTATTATAATAGTCGTGTCTCGTTACATCGCTAATGAAATTTCAGAAAGTTTTGTATAATGGCATAATATATTCATAAAAAAAATTCTGTGGTGAGTTTTCGAATATATATTTTTATAAACTACTGTATCTGCAGTTATTACAAAATGTATTTGCACATCACTGTATTTATCATAGCATTTACATATTAATTAATTAGGCTCAATTATATTACATTTCATGTGATAGTAATTTCATATGACCATAAAAGTTTCATATCGTGAAAATGAAATGTATTAAATCTGATAAAGGTTCGTTGGAAATATATTTTTGGGATATGTACAAAAATATTTTTTAATTCATATTTTAGCCATTGTACATATATAATATATACTAGTTATAAATATATGTACTAATGACCAAATGTTTAGAATCACTATAGGTTACATAGAACCCGAGAATTAAAAAAGGGTATTAGAATTCAATATATTTTATCAATTTAGAATTTAATATATTTTATGCCAAATTAAAATTTTACATCGTGATAATTATAACTGATAACTGTAACATTAATTTAACAAACTAATTTGTAGTTGGATTAGGTTCATAAATTTGATTAATTGTATAGAATAGTTAAACTTCTGATGAATACAAGTTATATATCCGAAGAGAACTGTGGCCGTTGAACCATATTATTTTTATGTAACGTTTGTTTAAACATCATCTTTATATAACGAATGAAATAGTCTGTTTTCAAGTGTAGATCGCTTAAAAATGGTTAATAACCGAATTTATCGAGTTACAAGGCAAATTTCTTAGTTTCGTTGAAATGTACTTTTCAATCAAATAACTCTCACCTTACCTTATTCTCTTCAGAAATAAAAACGTTTTGAAGATTCTTATGTCATCTTTGTGTGTGTGTTAAATAGAACTATGATAGATATAGACTCATTAACAAATGTATCTGTTGAAAGAATACATTGTATGTATTAGACAAGGAAAATTAGTAAAGAAATCAACGTTTTGACCAAAGTGTTATAGACAATAACAAGGCAAATTACTCAGCTTGACTGAAATTAGAATTCCATATACACATTTTGATAGCTCCGTGGAATAAAATTCTGCGTTGTGATAATTTTACATCGTTAACTAACAACGAATTCAATTTTAAAACTGTTTCCCTGTAAAAAGTGGGAAATTTCACTTGTGTTCTTCCCCTGTAGTCTTCAGTTCCACCGCTAAACGGTATCACGTTTGTGGCATCGAAAGGCGCGTGTTTTCTGACGCAGCGCGTAATCGGTTTTCAGAAACGTGACTCTCTTCTGCTCGCACGCGCGATACGCTAAATACACGCCGGTGCGGTGGCGAAAGGAGGCAACCCTCGCGCTTGTCTTGCCGCTTAATAGTCAGTATCAGCGGTGAACGCGAATACGCGGTGCGTGTGCGAGGATGCAGATTGCATACACATACCGTATAATACAGCTTAAGGCACAATACACCGTATATTCTGCGCTCTATAGGCGCGCTATATCAAGGATGAATGTGATTGAACGGTACGTTGAGTTTCACTGTCTCTATTTTGCCGTTTCTCTCGCTTACACACGCGTGTTTCCCTTCCGTTGCTTACACATTCGAACAAAGTACAGAAGATCTTTCTGTAAGATCTATTGAACTAACTGGTAGAGAGTCTAAATGCAGCCGTGGATATGAAATATAACGAAATCTGTATGGATATGCGATGTTTGTGAGATTTATGTAAGATCCCACAGATCATCGTACCGGTAAATAATATAAATGTAGGAGAAAACTCTATAAAACTATAAATATATGCTTACAGTGGCTCACGAAAGTATCTGAACGCTCGTAGAAGTCTTTTACGAATATATTATGCGTTATACAAAAAATTTGATAAAGTTTAACTATCATGATTAACTATTATATGTTGGCCAAGTTTGAAACAAACCTAAAAATGTATGTGGAAGCTACAATAATTCCATAACTAATTAAAAAAAGCCGACGGCCGTTACTTTCCGCCATATCAAAATATCCATCAATAGAAATTTATTGTAAAACACGCATAATGCGGCTAAATATTAAATTCCTAGGGTTTTCAAGCGTTCCGATTTTATTTGCAACTTTCAAAGTGTATTATAGCACTTTGGTCATTCGTAAATAAGTTACACACACGAAGAAATATATTAATACCATCTATTTAAATTATGTTTAAAAAATTGTTGTCGATCATTTTTGCCTTTGTATTTAGTAGTAAGCAGATTGTGTTCATACGTCCTGGAACATAACCACACGAGATAAGATCGTCACGTAAAAGATTGAATTCTCAACCGCCATAAGCTGTCATTAAATCTGTTGACAGTAATAATTAGAAAACAAAGATTATCAGGCACAAAAGCTAAAGCTTGGAGAACCTGGAGAAAGAAAATAATGGTGAAAATCACTCTTACGTATACTGTTAAGATAAATATGATGTAAACCAATAAATGAAAATTACGTAAGTGAATAGGATGTGGTGGATGGGCATATGTCAATTGCACTAGATCCGAAGAATTTAATGATTTTCAATATTACCATTATTAGTTTGGATAATATGGTATAATGTTCCTATATGGCTTTTCCCAGACTAGGTGTAAAAATCAGAAAAAGAACAGATATTTTTTCATTTAATAAACACATACAGTTTTGATTATGCAGTTTGTTTCATAATTATAGACTTAGAATCTCAGAAATAATTTCGTTTCTCTGCGACTATAATATTAAATAAGGTATCATTTGGTAAAGAGTTGACTGAAATTTCTTAACGAGTTAAACAATTATAGTTTAGTTGATGTAGGTAATTGTTGTAATAAGGATTTTGTTTAAGTAATTAATATTGAGGGTTTAATTTTTATTTAATACAGTGATTATATGAATTATATGAATTTCATTTAGATCTTGTGGATATTGGTGTGGTAGTATTGTGTATATTAAGAATTTTACGTTAAAGCAGGTAGTATCCAAAAAAAAAAAAAAAAAAAAACAAAAAAAGAAAAGATTGAATGGAAGTCGTAGAAGTAATGATTAAACTTGTAAAATTTCGCATTCTTATATTCATGTACACTAACAGCTACAATTAGTAATTATTTTCTAGGAGAATATTCTAAGCTAATAAAGTTTTGAACTGATTTTTCTTTAAATCTTGTATCCTATAGTAGTAATAGCGATTTCAATCTTTTCGTTGATAGTGCATGTGTAAATGACGTTTATAGAGGTGTAATTTATAATTTTGTAGTACAAATAAAATAAAATCATTAATTTAAATGTCTAGTGTCTATAAATAATAAAATTACCTATTTATTAAATTTATACGCGATATTTAAACAATGCAACTGAAATATTCACTTTTGTTATTTTTAAAACTGTATTTCAGCGAAGCAAATTGTTACACAAGAAGTTTTATTCAAATTCCCTAATTCCGAATAGGGGTAAAAATTCAATCAACTGAACTAATACTTCTCAAGTCATGTAATAAATCAATTTAACGCTCAGATTTTCATTGCTCAATCAATTAATAACTGCTCGATTTAACATTAATGGTTTAAATGAAATAATTTTAAGTCTCAATTAGAGTTTGCAATTAAGAACAAATAACTCAAATATACTACATGATATGAAAATTGCTAACTCTTTGTGGTCCTATAATGTATATCGAATTGAATTTAACACTATTTCATTTCAGTCTTCTTGGTTCTAACGTACAAAACACATTCTTTTATACGCAATTCAGTTGCGGTGCTGAAATATTTATATCCCAACCCGATCTTCGTTTTAACGAATAAAAGAATGTTTAGTTTTCGAAGAAATAATTTTGCATACACTTAGAACTGGAGATGATACATATTAAAAACGATTCTTTCATCTTTCTCCAAACCTAAGAAGTTTCTTAACAATAAAGAAACTTAAAGAAAACAATACAAAAACGAAAAACGGTTGGACCGATAATGATCCCAAGAACACAACAGGATTAATCTAACAAAAATACAGTGGCTACAAAAGGTATTTACACACATTCTTATTTTCTAATAATGCGTTTATTCGCGTTAATTTCATTTTCACAGTATGTGTAAAATTGTTGTAGTTCTATGAAAATATTACCAGATGATACGAAATTTAATATTCTTGTCTGTAATTATTTAGTCAATTTGTAAATGCTCTAATAAGTACAATAATGAACAAATACTTTTTGTAGCTAATATATATTAGTTATTAATAGAATGCGGATTTTCATGTAATCTAGACAAATTTGAAGATATCTCCATACAAAGATACATAGCATGAGCATGATATGTCAAAATATATAAAATATCCAAAATGTAGTAGGTACCCACTTTTTATTAATTAGCAAAAATAAATGACAGAAATAACAAATTTCTGTCTAGGTCCTATTCTTTTGATTGTATTCATGAAAATATAAATTTGCATAAAAATCAGCAGAGATCCAAAAATACATTCAAGTTACGAATATCCTTAGATAGTATGTATCTCGTCCAGTATAAGTCATTTGGGATAATAAGTCGAATTTTTCTCGGGACGTAAAGGATTAATAAAAGTTTTGAATTCACGATTTCAGTTCATACTTCGCGTTTCTGATTCACCACTGGCTGTAAGAACTTTAACATTTAATAAACGTTCTTTTGTTTTTTGCAAATATTTAGAATCAAAGCATATTTTGGATATGACATTTTTCTGTATAATAAAATCTAACGGAGAATTCGGAAGAACTGCCAATAATATTTCATATCTTATCGAATATTTTCTTATTTACAAGTCTATTCTCAAATTAAAAAATTTACTATGATCTTATACCCATGTTAATGTTCTCTCTTTCTCTTATATAGGCCCATAAAGTCTCTATATCTTTGTTATTCGCAATATCAAAAACACTTAACTAATGTAAACTTAATATCAAAAGTTTGTTCAAACATCATTGCATGCACGAACTTTCTATGTTTCCAAGAATTTCTAATTAATCGGTCATATATACAATTTCATTCCCACAAAAAATTAAAACAAAACCATAGAAAAATTACTTGATTGACTAAGTCTTAATTACAGAAGTCATGTGATTAACAGAGTAAATAACAAACATCTCGAAACTTTCAATTTTACATAAATTTTGTCTGTCCAAAACCACAGAAGAATAATATAACGTTTGAGGGAGATAATCACAATAATAAATGAACTAAATACCAAACTTCTGAAGCCCTTATGAATTATTAACCCTTTCACATTACACGATATTTTTTACCAGTTAGTAAGAACCGAGTAAATGTGATTCTAACTTTAATGTATTACCTTCTCGAGAAAAATATAGGAGAGATAAATTATTAAATTGGTTTTCATTAATTTATCTATATATTCAATTATTTATTATTAAGATTAATATTAATATTAATATTAAATTATATTATTTATGTATTTAATTCATAAAACAAAATTACCTCTGTAGTCGGAAAAATATTAATCGATCGATTCAAAACAAGCAGACTGGGTGAAACATCGCTTAATTCTAATATCACTCGTATCAAACGAAGTCACGTGATTACATACCAAAAGCTGCCGTCGGCCGTTGCCTATCTCCCAACCAGCCTCCTTCGGACGCCGCACGAGGAATCCGGAATAAGCAACGTGGTATCGTCACACGGTGTACTTTGGCACAATCTTCACGAAATCACGCTTATCGCGTCTATTACAGTCACTCGCGTTTCCTACCACTATTCAACTCTCCCTTATCTAAGAAACCGAGACTCACGTCCCTGACAAAACTCAACAATCAACAAACACCGAAAACCGTGTTCGACAAACCTTCAACCAATCAATCTACGATTCTCTCTCCTTTATCTGCTTATGTAAGCCAATCTTCTTATTCCAAAATATCGTGTCCTTATACACCAAATTCACCCCGATCAAACGAGTCCAAACCGCGTGAAACCTTGTCGAACCGAGTGAAACCGAGTGAAACCGCGTGAAACCGTGTCCTCGCGGTGATAATCGCGGAAAATTAACGCTTAGTAGCAAGTAAACGCGACGGGGGTGACTCGTACGATCCGCACGAGCGCAGCACACGTGCTGCTCTGCAGCGTGATTCTTCTGCTTTCTTGGCTCTCTCTCTGGAGAGAGAACTCCTGTGCCTCCACACACACGGGGGTTAGGCAACGTGCGATATAGAAAGAGAAAGAGAGACAGAGAAAGCGAGAGAGATAGAAAGAGAGAGAGAGAGAAGGAGAACAAGAGGCGAGGAGCGACGAGAGAGAGCACTAGCGGGCAATGCTGGCCGTGGAAATATTATTAGGTAAAGCACACGCACGGACTGGCACGCAACGACTTGCGGACTCTCGTTGGGTCGTGCTGGCGACCCCGCGATTCGTGTTGGTGCGTCGAGTACGTTGGACCAATGGGCGGAGGGCAACGTTGCCACCACCACCCTCAGAACTGGCCGACAGTGGGGATGCTGGCTCCGCTTCGTGACATCATCGATTCTGAATGGTGGAAATGCTCAACCGTGCGGAAGGCTCATCGAGGGCGCGTGGTACGGCGATGACGCGCATGCGCGTCAACGAAGTTGGGAAAAGGGTATGTGCGATAAGTTCGCGCCAGATGGAGACCGACTGCCTACTTGTGCGCCACGCTGTCTGTTTGCGAATTATTTTTTACCGAATTAAAAGCTTATTGTTTTCCCCGTTTGACATGACATTCGTAGTGGTCGGATTTTCTCCGCTGTCCGCAGATAAGCGTTTTAAGAGCACTTAAACACGGAATATTCCATGCCGTATTACTACAAAGTGTTAAGCTTGAAAAAAAAAGGAATCCCGATAAAAAGTTATATGGCATTACACGTGAACTTTTACACGAAGTTCATACATTGTAAATTTACTATTTCCCGTGGTACATGTGATTTTAAATCCCTGTCGTAGAAAGTTTTAATTTTGGAAAACGGTATAAGAAATTTTCGAATTATTTGTAAGAACTGAAAGACGAATTTTCCTAGAAGATTTTCAATTAGAATTCTTGGTTTTGAATTTGATTTCAAGAGTTTGAGAAGTTAAATGTTTCGAACATAGATTTTGTTTCACAAGTTACTTACAGGAACTCACATCGGCTGATTTTTGTTTGAAATTATTCTTTTTGCTTTTAAGTTTTTGAAACAAAAGTTTGAAGATTGTTAAATGATTTGAGAATAGATTTCGTTATTTACAGCAATTCAGAGTGAGTCTTTTCTAGAGACATTTTCGATTGAAGTTGGTCTTCATGCATTTTTAGGTCCTTTGAAAAATGTTATTTCAGGAGAGATTGAGCAATACCGATTATTGAATGTTTGGAGAATAATAGTATATACTTGTATCATTTAGATCTTTCTACGTATACGATAATAGATACGTAATTAGTAGATTTTTCATTTCTTTATATTTACATTATTCATTTCACTTCAGTAAACCAATCTTTAAAAATTCTCAGTATTTCTTAGAAGATCAATAACAACTTGCATTCAAACTTGAGAAGTTTTGGCAGAAACCGAGCCCTCGTAAGTTCTCAAATTCATCACCATTGCCATGGAAATATCTACACGAGTTCCACGTTCTCACCTTGGAAACCCGGGGCGAAAGTCCCGGTAGATGTATTAAAATATAATTTCCAGTGGCCCCCTTTACGCGAAAACGGTATCTAGTCACGCGTGGCTCGGTTGTGGGTGCTATGCACTCGAAAGTACGTGGCGTATACAGGGGGTGAGTCACCCTCTCTTCTTCTGTGACGGGCCCGCACAATCTACCCCGCGAGTCGCTTCGAGACGAGGGGTGTCCCGGCAGGGAAAGAAATAACTGCATCAACCCCTGTCAGTGGCGCGCACGTTTAGGTCCTCCCTTTACTAAGAAACAAGCTCGTTTCACACAAAACGCCTCGAACAACGAATTACAACCGATTTTCTGTTTCTTCCCGATGATACTATGATACATTCTATAAATCTATTCGAAATTTTGGTCGATGCTCTAAATTATGTTTCTAAACCTTCTAAAGTCTTTTGAGACAATACGATGAATCTAAAGATTTGACTCACTTTTTATTTTATTTTATTCATATAAGTTACTGTATTATGGCAAAATAATCACAAATAATACCTACCTTTTTTTGTAGATATTTTTGTTTTTTTATAAGTTAGAAAGTGCCACGGTCAAATATACAATAAAGTTTTAATATTTAGAATCTATTGTATTATCAACTTAGGTCCATTAATACATTATTGCTAAGTTACTATGTTATTTTCAATTTACATTTATGTAACATTTTGTAACATGTACGGGTATGTTAAAGACACGTTGAATTCTTTGATAAATGTTTCAACTGCAAATGAAATAATTATGAAATAAACAATTTTTCAATTGGGAAAATCTACGGACTCGAATTATGCATAGGATTCTTCATCTTGTATTCTCAGCAAAAAGCCAAAAAGGGTTTCAAAGTTAAAATAAGAAAATAGTATAATTTTATGAAATAAAGTTATAACTATCAAGTATAATAAATAAATAAACTAGATGATTATCGTTAAAAAGTGTCTAATAAAAAGGTTAGATGGGTAGGTGATATTTATATTGTACTTAAGGACCAATTTTAAACTTTCCTTCTTTTGTCCGTCATTATATACCTAAATATACTCATATGCCTATAAAGAGAAGTTTGATATTCTATCTGAACACATTGATTAATGGTACTTTCGAGAAACGAAACGATAGCAAACATTTAAAGATTATAGCTCCTTATAATAAAGTATTTACACACCCGTGTTTATACATTTTTGTATAGATATTGTTAACAAAATACATTCGTGAAATAGGATAAGATTTATTAGAAACTACTGTCTTACTATGATATATGTGTTAAAATATTACTTTACTATTATATAAGTGTCCTACTGAATCTGGCGAGAACGTGCTATAATCATTTAACGCAGTCATTAACGAAGCAATGGTCAGCTGTCCCCACGTTTGCGCGCAAGTTAGATCAAAGACCAAATAGCTCGATGAAGGGTGGAAGTGTATATTTTTTTGAGCAATCGAAGGTTTGCTCAGTATGTTCATTGTTTTTCTAATTTTTTATAATATCTGTAATATGAGATACTTAATATTGCTACGTTTAATAAAAACGAACATAGTCCCAAGTTTTAACTATAAATTAATTATATTAATGAAATTATAGTTAAAATTACAAAGTTAAACTGTTAAAATTATAATTTAAATTGGAACAGAACCACCTAGTATTAATAAATTTTAATTATAATTTTGTTAATTAATATAATTTTTGTAATTAAGTTTTGTAATTAAGTCAATATTATAATTTTGGGAGCACAGCGAGGCAATTAAAATAACAAAAGAATTTTATACGAACAAAACATCGTTTGATTTTCTGAAATATAAAAAATTACATTATTTGCAAATTGTCAGAGTGTATTGATTGGAAATGTATATATGCCTAACTATAGTTTCTCAAGTTTCAGAAGCTCGTATCATATAGTAGAGGGAATTTGAGCTAAAAGTTTCTGTAATGATTGATTTGTTCGGTCTTGAATTAGAGTTTTCTTTATAGATACGGACAGTATAATCAGATCTTTATCTTTAAAACATTTATATACATTAATATGCAATATGTATAGATATATGGCCTTATTAACAAGCAAATATTATGGCTACTAAGTATTATAATTAGATTTTCATCTATGTAAGATTTACGTTTAATCAACTTAACTTCATAATTTTCTAATTTAATTATCTTATAACTTCCACCTTAATTACACGCATTCTACGCGATACAAATTCGAGAATAATAATTGCTTTATAATTTATATTATATATTATTTATATAATAATTATTTACATAATGCTTATATGTCGTACATAAGATCGATCTTAAAATAATTTATTAGAAAACTTATCACGTAATATAAATTTAATGAAATTCAATATTTATACATATTATTATCATTATTATTTAATAATTCAATATATTATATAAAAAGCTCATTGTGTTATGTATAGATTCATAGGTCCTCCAGTTTATACCTAAATCATAACTAAATTGTGGATTTTTACGCATATATAGTAAATTTAAAGATACAAAAATGCACAAAAATACAATAAAATAGAGCGTTATAATATTTAATAGAGAGAACAAATTTCTATTTAAGTTCTGTTTCTTTAATGGTATTCGTAGAACTATTGATTTACGTAAATTTCTACAATCTAACTATAACTAATCGCTGTAATAACTTGTAGCTGTAGCAATACATATAACACCTATCACACATCACATTCCCATTGTGATTTCTACTTATTTCTCTCTTTAATCTCTATTGAAAAGAAACTTCAATCTAAATTATTTATCGAAGCTATTGATCACTAATGAGATCACAGCCTATATTAGTTTCTTACTATTCTTACTTTTTATACTAGTTTTTAAGCTTTCGACCCCTCTTTTTTTTCTTTTCATCCTCTTGCTTTCCAATTTCCTCAACCAGTTCACAACTTTTTCTGTCCCTTTCTCATTTACTGTCTCTTCTACATCTACTAATATTCCTCTCTAATCCTCACGATTTATACTATAAATGTACTGTAGTACCAGAAAAAAGGCAAATTTTATTAACCCATTAAAACCGGATAAAGTAGAATGAAAATATTGCAAAGCATTGAATTTGCAACTGATTTTAGGGATAGTCGGTTTGGTAGGTGTTCGAGGAGGCTGTAGACTGCAAGTCACGATGTGAAGCCAGCTTTAGGAGATCCACGCCGTGGAAGTAACGCGTTTCGATTTTGCGTTAGCTCAGCTACGCGTGAATCCAGCCAAGGTCAAGTCGTTCCCCGTTTCCGAGCATCCCTCTGCCGCTCGACTAAGATCGATTCTAACGAATTTCATATCTAGGGTGGATCTGCATCAGCATGGCACAATATTTCGTCACTGGCTGTGATTAGTCACACCTTCCATATTTTCTGATTTTATTGATTTAAGCTCGTATGCACCTCTGACGGTTATTCATAGACTGCGTATTTTTATGCATTTCTGCAAAATTTAGAGATGCAAAAATGTACCAAATGTATAACATGTAAAAATATATAAAATATACAAAGTAGAGTACCTGTTACGATGCTTGATAGATAAAACGAATCTCTATCTAAGTTCTATTTCTTTAATCGTGTCCATAAAAATATGAATTTGCATAAAATTCCGTACTCTAGTATTAGCGACTACGATAGTATACTATCATATAGCGTAAGTTCATACAATACCGTATTCGACTAGTTTGTTATTGAGTAATCAATATTATTGTATATAGTAGAACATAGTATTGAACAACTGCGGATTTGCATACAATTATGGAAAAACGTGTAAAGATGCACAGAATGCGCATGAATTCAAAAATATATAAAATATGCAAAATATAGTAGGTAATGTGTATAACATTTAATAGGTAGAACTTTCTGTTAAGGTTCCATTTATTTAATACTATTTATAAAAATATTTATTTTTATAAATAATCTTATAAATAATGTATAGTCTAGTCTATTACAGTGTGTGCCGTTGCTTCACTACAGCTAAATAAATTGGAAAAGTTTGGAGTTTGTCTTTTTGAGATTCTTTCTTATTTAGAATTACCTTAAGATCATTTCAGATCAGTGTTGTTTTCTTTTGGTTTGATACTTTTAGCAATCGGTTAGTATGTGTTCTTTTATTATTACATGGACGTTTTTTTTTTTATTTATTTATTTACATTTTACAATTTGTCCAGTAGGACATTTGGTAAAATATCATAGCTTAGTGGTATAATAATATAACATGTGGGTGGCTACCCCCAGTGGGATACCATCTTCGAATTTGATTAATTTATTTCTTTAGTGTGGTGAGTGTTTGTTTGTTAGGTTACGTCCTTTGTGAGATCTGTTGGATGTTTCCTTTTTAATCTTCTTTTTATGTTTGATGCGCCGACCGTTTCCGCTGCCAGCCAGTTCGGGCGCGTTGCTATTCCTTCTCTGTACCTTCTTGCATATCTGTTAATCTCCTCCTTGACCGTTGATATTCCCAGGTCTTTCCGAATGTCCTCGTTTCTAACGTACCATGGCGCGTTTGCTATTGTTCTGAGTATTTTAGATTGTATTGCCTCTATTTTGGTTATATGGCTCATTAGTTCCCCATAGCGCTATTCCGTATGTCCAGATTGGTTTTATGACCATTTTATATATTTTTAGTTTGTTTTCTATGCTCAGTTTGGATTTTCGACTTGTTAGCCAGTACATTTGTCTCCTTGCCATCTGTATTTTGTCTATTATTGCTTTAATATGCTGTTTCCATGTGAGTCGTGTATCTAAGTGGAGTCCTAGGTATTTGACTTGCCTTGTTTGTATCATGTGTGTGCCGTTTAGTACAATGTTTGGTGGTTTCTGTTTTCGCAGTGTGAATGTAATGTGTTTGCATTTATCGGGGTTTGCTTTCATTTGTTTTGCTTGAAGCCACTTTTCTATTTTTGTGATATGTTCTTGTAGTAATGTAACTGCTGTTGCAGTGTTAGTGTGTCTGACTAGTACAGCTGTGTCATCCGCGAATGTCAGTATTTTGCTATTGTTAGTTGTTGGTATGTTGGCCGTGTATAATGTGTATAAAATTGGTCCCAGGACGCTTCCTTGCGGAACTCCTGCCTTGATTTCTTTAACTTCAGAGTACGTGTCTTTGATTTTTACTATGAAGGTTCTGCTGTTTAAGTATGATTTGATTAATTGGTATATCTGCTCCGGGAACTGTTTTCTGATTTATTGCATGGACGTGAATGAAATTTGTATGGCCCATCCTTAATTTCATAAGTGCTGTCTGACTTTTTCAGTTCAATGAATTTACGAGCCTTTCTCGGAAAGCAACAATTTAGACTACATAATTGTAGATGAATATTTGCAACAGGGTTGGCATTCTTCCACATCGAATTCCGCAATAATTTGATTTTATTTTTTATGATTGCTTCATAGTCATTGTAATAAAATTGTTATAATGTCGAGTTATGTTATACCGAATGAAGGAATACTTACCGTAGTAATCACACCTTCCTCTTCTTACAATCATCTTTGCTTTTATCATTTAATTTTCTTTCTTATATCTTTTTTTTGAAGAAATTTATTTAGTTTCAATATAAACGTTTGTTGATGCGAAGATAAGGATTACTGCATAGGTATTATACTTTAGTGTATCTAATATTTATTATAAAAAATTTAATAAAATTAAATAGCCATTCTAAATTGTACTGTGCAATAGAAGGGTTTACCAAATTTCATTATGTTTTATTTAAAAATTTCAAACGTTGAGTCTTGATTATTTATATTACAGTTATATATGTCGGAGATGAAAGAACATCGGGATGTCCCGTCCGGAATGTGGGCAAAAACCCCAATACCCTAGTCCAGACTTTTACTATAGCTACACTTAAGTAATAAAAATAAGAAATAGTTTTAACGTTCCAATCTAACTTTATGACGATGTACCTGACAGAGGTATGAAATGATTATATGACTCTCCTTAAAAACAAAGATTGCCCCAAGAAGTGGGGACAGGAGTGTACAAGGGCAGTTTCTTTTGGATCAAGAGGCAGTCAGTTAGTTGGTTAGTTGATCGTTGGACGAATTGCTGATTGAGTTATCGAGAAGTTACCCGAATCGAGTATTACGTTGATATTTGTCCTCCCGTGGACCGTGGATTCGTTATCGAACCTGAATTCGTTGTCACCATCATCTCGACCATCCTATCGCCGCTATTACTCATAGCCTCTTATAGAGCCCACATTTGTACCGATAAATATTAGCTACGTCCGCGACGGTAAAGTAAGTAAAGGTTCATCGAACGCCCCAAAATGCCAACCTGACTCCGACATATATATATTATGTATATATATATGTATTACAATTTTTATCCATAAATTTAATATAGCAGCAACTTTATCTTATCTTTAAATAGAAAAAGGTTGAATGGAGACAATAGAATAGAGTAACATATTATTAAAAAATTTTTATCTTCTTCGAGTTACTTCTAGAATACGTATCAAATAAACAAATGTGACATATAATGTGATGCTAATAATCTAAATACAATATTTTATACGTGCAAGTTCCTGTAAAACAGGTTGAACAACATTTTCATGCCACGCGGACAAAGTGCTCACTTAGATGTACTTCTAACATGAGCATTCAGAAGAGGCAATGAATTTTATTACCTCACTTAAAGTTTCTAGTTAGTGAGCATTGAATATCCAAACGGCGTATTACCACTGTGAAGACGAATTTCAAAAAGACGATTTAAATAATAAGTTCCTCGAGATAATTATTTCATGAAGAAAAAAAGAAAAAAAAATTAACGCGTAAAATGTTAAGATTTAAATGTAACTTGGATATTGACATCCATGATCAGTTGGCTACGGAATACGAAATTTAAAGATGCAAAAATAGACAAAATACATATAGCGTAGGAAAATATAAAGATACATAAAATTGGTACGCAAGTAAAACGAACCTCTTTTTAAGTTTCGTTTCTTCGGCTGTGTCTATAGGAGTATGAATTGGCATGAACATTGCGATTATCTATATCCTTATATCATAATCCTAAAATCATAAAGGAATCTTTCCCTCTCTGAAAAGGGAAGAAAGATAAAATTAATTTATGTATAGCTCTATGTGTTCACCAATCGTGTTCGTCGACTTTGTAAAAGTAAGGACATCGGTCGTTAAATTGGTACGAAAGTTTCACAGTAAAAATTATTTACTAATATTGACATATATTCCTTGTTTAACCCTTTTGATAATAATGTTTGTGACAAGGTTAATCATAACTTCGCATAATTATCATCCGCTTCTAATAGGAGAGAATAGGAGAGAATCGAAATTCAATCGAAATAATGAAAATGTAAGATAATAGAAATTTAAAGAATACCTATTGTTTAGTCATAAATCGTTTACCTATATACGTTTATGATGACATTTCATAGATATTTTTACTATTTTACATCACAAAATTATCGACATTGTAGACATGTATTTATATTATTGATATTATAGATAGATAGATATTATGTATATTTTTCGTATGTACAGGGTGGTTGGTAACTGGTGGTACAAGGGGAAAGGGGGTGATTCTACGCGAAAAAAGAAGTCGAAAATATTGAATAAAAATTTTTCGTTTGATACTTTGTTTTCGAGAAAATCAACGTTGAATTTTCGCTCGGTACGCGTGCGGTACGTTATAACGGATCTCACTGTAGATCGTTGTCTCGATGGAAAAATTAAAAAAAAAAATTTTTTTCAATATTTTCGACTTCTTTTTTCGCGTAGAATCACCCCCTTTCCGCTTGTACCACCAGTTACCAACCACCCTGTACATTAAACAGGGGTTTGGAAAGTATTCATGCTCAAGAATGGGTTAAGAATCTCAAAAGAATACCATGGATCTTTAGTTCTCTCGAATGTTCAATTCTTCTAAACGTTATGTTCAAGCGCATTTCTAATCAACTACTCCGTATACAAGACTATACATCCTTTAAAAAGTCTATTTAGTTTATATATAGATAAGCATATCAATTTTCCATTCGACTGGTTTGAAAGTCCTAGTAGTATATTAATTTAGATAAACATTCAACTATTTTTAAAATAAGTCATCACCGTTCTACTCGAATTTTCTGTTCAGCTTAACTTCTATTGACAATCGCTTCAAGTTGTAAATTTAGAGAAATTTATTAAAATTTACATGAATTATTATAACAGTTTTTCTTCCACCGTCTTTAGCGATTCCATCTTATTGACACAAAATTTCATTGTTTCTCTACATAAAAGTATCGACTAAGAATGCAGTAATAAAACTTGTAAATGTTTATTTTATTGTTCGATCATTATAAGTAGTAAACAATTTTAATTTTATTTTATTTCATAGAAATTAAAAATTATCACCTATATCAATAAATTTTTATAGTTTATGTAAATTTAATTTAAACGTATATATATACAATAAAATATATAATTATTAAATATTAAATATATATATTAATAATAATAATATTAAGTTTTTAATTTTTAATTATGTTCTATATATTAATATGTATTACACATTTTTGAAGCACATGAATAGGTATATATTAACATATGTTTATATGTATAAACATCAAATCTAATAAAATTATTTTTTCCCAACAAGTTTGTTATCTTTAATTCTTGAACTCCTGAATTATCAAGTCAGATTATAAAGATTCTCTTAAACGTGTAGAAAAACTCAATTTTGACGTAAGTCTAATATTAAGTCTAATACTATTTAACCAATGAATGTATGTAGATACTATTGTATATATTCTACAAAAAATATAAATATAAAAAATAAAATATAAATACTTGTAAAAAATTTATTGTTCCTATGTCTTTCAATAATCTAAATTTATGTCCCGTCAATTCCATCCAAAGTAAAAGTAGGTATGTACAATAGTAAGTGATGGATACTTCGAATTTGTATCCGAATTTAGTGAAATTCAAATGCTGTTACTTCAGGTCAATCAAGGGATCCATTAAACAATGAACCAACCAAATACCAACACCTTCCTCAACTTCCTCTCGATCAATCACTCACAACACACCTCCTCAAACCTCATCAATTCCTCCATTCCTATAATACAATTCCACCCTTGAGTTACCCATTCACTTCCAACTCAACCTCTCTATCGACCGTATTAGCCCGATCATTCCCCACTTCATATAGAGACAGTCGCGGAATTAAACGTTAACAAAGAAAATTAATTGTAGCGAAGTCGGTTTCATTTAACATGTAATAGAAATCTGTCCAAACCTAATCTATAGCCGAAAGGGAGTACTTTAACATAACATAGTTAAAAAAAGGAACAAATCGTTAGGTTTAAAATCATAAATCTTTTAAAAATAGATAATAAATTCACAAAGTTTTGTAAAACAATCAAATGCCTAACTATTGTTATGACGGTCGAAATATTTGAATATTATCAAGAAGTGAAAGCAATTTATATTTAGAAATCAAATAGAAAAGGAGTTCTTTTCTATGACAATTAAGTTTGGGAGTTTTGATTTTATTTTATTTTATTACTAGTTCTTACAAGGAACGTAACATAGAGAATAAAATTAAACAGGTTTAAACTGGATATCCCAAATTATTATCTATACCATCTATAACGATACTATTTGAAAACTAGCATTCGGAAACTATAATATTTGAAAACTTTACTACGGAAAATATAAATTCTATTTACCTGTATATTAATTTTCCGATAGGATTCTCAGACATTTCAACGAAAATTTGGATCTCAACTTACAGCTTATACTTATACGTAAAGGCGAACCTAAATGTAGATTAGCAAAGTTTTGCATTTCGTATTTAGCAGTTGAGAGTTAAAAATGCTTTCCTATAAAAAATGAAGAGTATTATTTATTGCGGATACCTATGCAAACTCATATTTTTATGAACAAAACTAAAAGAGAAAAACCTAGGTAAAGATTTGTTTCGCTTACCAAATATGTATATTATATCATGACAGTTTATCATAATACACACTATACTTTGGATATTTCATATGTTTCACCTATTACTATAAATTAACTATACGTGTATAAAAAGCCATGGTCTACTTATCATGTTCGTTCTTATGCTATCTTATGCGATCTAACTCTAACGACGAGTTAACTCATCTTCCCCAATTACCAGCTCTAACGTCTGTCATCGTGTCGAACATCCAATTGGCTAATTATGTACAACGTCTCTGGCAAATCCTCTAAATCTTCGGAATCTGGCCGTGTTTCCTGAACGCTTCGAGGTTGAACCTCTCGCAGTGGTGCGTTTGTCTCCGCGCAGGAGGAGGACAGGTGAAAGGCAGACTACGGAAAGGCAAAAAGGAGAGAGTAGGTTTCGCACGGAGGAGCGAAAGAGAGCATGGAAGGGTAAAACAAACAAATTAACGTCAGAGTCGCTTGTTTATTGTTGGGTGGGGACACAGTAACCACGCCTTTGTCAAGCACGCCCTCCGAGCGTTATATTCCCCCTTTTGCCCCACTACTATCAACGCCCCTGAGTCAGTCAGTTTCCACCCCACTCTGGGTCGTGCAGCGATCGGTGGTGGAAATGACGTCAGTTCTGTATGCCAGCATGCAACAGGCTGCTCCGAAACCGTGGACGTTTAAAGCTTGTGAAACATTAGCCTCCACGATGCCCTCCACTGACTAATAATTAACATGCAAACGGTGGCTTGGTTGGACGGTATGGTGTGTTTAGACTATTTTAGGCTAAGCGAGTGAATGCTCGTTCTTTCCACATTTTAATAAAATTTAATAACATGAAAATGTAAACGAGCACTCTTTCGGTTTATCGATTGATCGCCGAATCGGAAATCAGACGTCTGAATGCTCTAAGAATGCTCTATGTCTTTACAATGAACGCGGACGAACGTTCGTTGCAATTTTCTTGAACAAATAAACGAAAAAAACTTTTGGCACAAAAAATATTACCAACTTCTAATTTTTATTTTATTCGTATATATTATTTAGACATATATACAACAGTTGGATTATCCGTTTAAAATGCTTCCAGTATGGTAAAAAATGTGCACTCGCTTATATATATATATATGTTATTCGAATCTCAACAAATTTACATTAAATTGCAATATAGTATATCATAAAGTGACTAGAAACATTTTTTGATAGTTGCCAAACTGAAAAACACCGCTTGTATCCGTGAGGATGCAAATGCTCGATGTATTAATAGTGTACCTACAGGTTAATGGAATTACACATACAACAAACTTGTTACTAACTTAAAATACAATCGTTACAATTACTGATGTTATACAATTAGAAATGGAAATAGGCTGTATATTAGTAGTATTTTTAATCTTGCGCCGCTTTAGAGAAGGTTGCAATATATTTAGTATGTCGGAGATGAAATGAAAACCGGAGCCTTCCCTATGCAATTTTGAGGTGGCCTTTTAATGCTTTAGCCCAGATCTTATCATAACTGTAATTAAGTAATTGTCATCTGTAATTGTTTGACATTTGTGAAAAGCGAAAGTGGGTTCGAAGTGACAACTGGTCGCTGAACGTAGCCACGGTCACGGGATAAACGTTTTGCCTGACGAAGGTGTGGATCGGTTGTATTGTTCTCCCTAGAAATCACATAGAATTGTACTTTAGAGATGTCGATATAATGGGACACACGTTGTATGAGGAATCAATCTCCAGACGGAAACTGCCTAGCAACGGCGTTTGGATCTTTCTCGATGTTTCCAAGGAGTATATAACAAACTTCTGACAGATATTGCCTAGCAACAACGATTGGAACCTTCTCGATGTTTCCAGCGAGAATATAACAAACAAATGCAGTCGGATTACGAAAAAGATTTTAATCAGAGAGGGATTCGTGTGATCGCCTTGGAAAGTGATACATCGAGTAATTTTCCGAGTGATTCGGCAAACGTATTTTTTTGTGTTATAAAATTGTTTAAAGTTTTCCCGTTGACCGTGGATTCGTTTGAACCCCGGATCATTGTTTATAGCGTAAATTAAATTCAATATTTGTAAATTTATCAATAGTTAATTTTCATTATTCGTTAAATTAGTAAATCGTAAGATATATTATTCGTTTCTTTTATTGTTCGATAAAACTTATTATTCTTTAATCTAATTAATAATTTAATTTATCATTTGTTAATCAATCATATCATTTATAAAAATTCATTATTCATAATATTTGTAAAACCTTGTTTATTCGTGTAAATATATTCTCTGTTTTGTAAAACAATGGCTAATTCAAACGAAGAATCGTTACGCGCCTTAAATCCTAATGTTAACCCGACAAGGATATTATTTAATAAGTAAATGTGTAATCTAATGCCGCTGTTGCATATGTGCTAAATAAAAAACAAATAAAATAGAAATTATTTCATACTTTCTAACGCTTTTCAAAGACGGTAATATTTTTTTGGCAAAAAATCTTTTATCTCACATTTTTTAGTTAAACGATCAATATTATAAAATCTAACGATTGAGAGAAAATTCAAAGTTCCCGATAGCTACATTCCGATATCTCCAGTAGTAGCAACATTTCAGGCGACCTGAGGTTATGGAGACGTTGAACGAAGAATGTTACCGCTTATGCTAAGTTGGGCCGAAATATTATTTCATATATTACAAGGGATTATACCAAATAGAGCTGTCATTGGTCTTAACAAATATTTTTTAAGGTGCCAAATCTACCTCGTTGACATGGATCAAGACAGTTTAGAACGACAAGCCTATGTAGAGGAACGGACAATGTACGCTTCCAGAGGCAGTATTGTAAAGAAACTGTCGAATTTTATATCTTCCAGCGACGACTTTGTGGAGAAACGAAGAGACACAGCGAAATGAAATCGGCGAATAACAATAGGCCATTTGCAGTAACAATAGTTAAAAGCAAAGGAATGGGAGAGAATTGGCAAACGGTATCGATCGGTGAACTATCCTTAGAAGTTGCAAGAGGTTTTATCCCAATAGCTCGATCCAATCCTGAGTAATGGACGAACGCCCATGAAAAATGGATTTTTGCAAAAAAGATAGTTTACAAAAAACAAATTCAAAAAGTGTTGTATCCGGGCCAGCGAGAAAACATGTCTCATAAGATGCAGACAGAATCATCCCGATTGATCAGGCCGTTTCGGAGAAATCGGCGCACATTCATAAAAAAGGAGAATATACTCGTCGAATTATACCTTCCTTCTTTTCCAAAGTCGGTATAAAAAATAAGATACTTCCCCTTAAAGACTACTGTCTCATCGACGTTAAACCTGCATTGTTATGTTCAGTGGAAAACTTATCTTCGACTACCAAATCTCTATTAGTTTCGGAAGTCAATGGATGGAATTTAATCGGTGAAAATGAATTTGAATTAAAGTATCTCTGTAGAGTGACACTACCTGAAGATGATGTTTATTAAATATTAAAAATAGTCGGAAGTCGTACATCATCGATTGCTTCTTATCGTCATTTACACTAAACTAAACATATGCAGGAATGCTCAATAAAACCACTTGCTCACTCTTCTGCACTTAAAAGAATCGAACAAACATTTTTCGCAGCATTGTTAGAGCATTCGAACAAACATCGAAAGAATGCTCGTTTAAACTTTCATTTCACTAAATTTTACTAGGGTACGTGGAAAACGGACATTTATAGATTTAAATTGACCGGAACATTCTCATGCAGAATTGATCTATACATTACAAATATTAAAATACAAGTCTTTGCCTATATATATATATATATATATATATATATATATATATATATATATATATATGTCGGGGTATCATTAAGATTTGAATCACGTAATGTTTCTTCATTTGAATTAGCCATTGTTTTACAAAACAGAGAATATATTTACACGAATAAACAAGATTTTACAAAATATTATGAATAATGAATTTTATAATTGATATGATTAATTAACAAATGATAAATTAAATTATTAATTAGATTAAAGAATAATAAGTTTTATCGAACAATAAAAGAAACGAATAATATATCTTACGATTTACTAATTTAACGAATAATGAAAATTAACGACTGATAAATTTACAAATATTGAATTTAATTTACGCTATAAACAATGATCCGCGGTTCAAACGAATCCACGGTCAACGGGATAACTTTTAATAATTTTATAACACAAAAATACGTTTGCTGAATCACTCGATAAATTACTTGATGTATCACTTTCCAAGGAGTTCACACGAATCAATATCTGATTAAAATCTTTTTCGTAATACGACTGCATTTGTTTGTTATATTCTCGCTGGAAACATCGAGAAGGTTCCAATCGTTGTTGCTAGGCAATATCTGTCAGAAGTTTGTTATATACTCCTTGGAAACATCGAGAAAGATCCAAACGCCGTTGCTAGGCAGTTTCTGTCTGGAGATTGATTCCTCATACAACGTGTGTCCCATTATATCGACATCTCTAAAGTACAATTCTATGTGATTTCTAGGGAGAACAATACAACCGATCCACACCTTCGTCAGGCAAAACGTTTATCCCGTGACCGTGGCTACGTTCAGCGACCAGTTGTCACCTCGAACCCACTTTCGCTTTTCACAAATGTCAAACAATTACAGATGACAATTACTTAATTACAGTTATGATAAAATCTGGGCTAAAGCATTAGAAGGCTTCCTCAAAATTGCATAGGGAAGGCTCCGGTTTTCATTTCATCTCCGACATATATATACATATATGTATGCAGAGTGGAATCTTTTTCATCCTACCTTGACATATTAAGGTAATTCGAATTACAGCGGTTTACGATATACCTCACTGATTTCGAACATTAATGATTAACATACGTTTAATAGACGCACAGGAAGAAACGTGTATTATGTAATTTGGTCAGTGTATATCCACAACTCACCCAGAATGAACGTAATTCTAAATAAAATTTCTGTGTAACTAAAGATCTGTTTTGTCTTAAAAAGTTATGCCTCAGAGAGTTAAAGGGTTTATAGTACCTATCTAATCATCAAGAGGATGATAGAGTCTAATCATCATAAGTCCTAAAAGCAATCTTTTCGACGTAAAATTACCTTTTATTACATATTATATAGTTACATTATTTTTACAAACCTTAGATATTATATAAAATAATTTATTAGTATCTGCTAATAACTTTTTCTTATCTTATCACTTGTAAAAAATTACTAATAATATTAGTTGAATTATGTAAGAGAATCTTGGTAATAGCTTGAATTAGTTGGTTCAGCACCCTTTGCACGATCGAACTATTATTATTATATTATGCGGATGTTTATGCAAACGTAAAATATTTTTATAGAATGCGAGTTTAAAAAATACAACTTTTGTATTTATGGGATATTTAAAGGTACAAAAATACACAGAATGTATATAATATAGAAAAATGTATAACATATCCGAAGTGGAATGCTCGTTATAATTTTTAATAAGCGAAACGAATTTAACTTTTATTTCTGTAATCGTGTATATAAAGATATTAAGTACGTCCAGATACATTAAGACCCGTATCATTTGGTAGTACCTTTATATGACTACAAACATTTGATATTATATCAATGAAATGTAGAACCCGATAAAAGAACGTTATTTTCCAATGAAAATATATGCCAATACCTTTCGTAGTCACAGTATATTGTATGTTGCTTTTTTATGCTCACAGTGCAAAACCCCAATAAGTTAGTACACATATGTATATAAAAATTCGCAACAGAGAGGAGCCTTAACTCCAGTCAGAGCGCGTGAACGAAAAGTTTAACCCCTACATCGATAACAGTCGCTAGTAGGGTGATTCCATGGGGTCGGGGAGAAGGAGGTCTATCCAGGTTCGGACGTTCAGCGAGAAAGCCGGCACGGATTGTAAATTATACTGGGCAGATAGAGAGAAATTCATGCTCTGATGACGCAGCGTTAACCACTCTCCGGTCATGCGATGATCAAAGGTAACAGTAATGGCCCGTGAGAGGATATCCGCTTGTATTTCGCCTAATATACTGCTGGCTAAATGCTGACGCGATTTCGAGAGTTGCTGTTACCAGGGAAGATGGGGAAATCCACGGACATGGTAAGAGAGAGACAGACAGGTAGACAGACAGACAGACGGATAGAGAAAGAGAAAGATTGACAAACTTGAATTTGGAGAGGAAGTCAAAAGGGTAAGAATAATTAAAAGAACGCCAGAAAGACGTAATATCGTATAAAACTTATATTTCTATATACATCTATGAATAATCAAAATTTACTAAGTATAGAAAAAATGGAACAAAACATTGCAACTATATATAGAAGCAAAGAAAAGGCTGTTTAAAATTGAGGATTAATTGATAATTTTTATATCAATTTATTTCATCATGTTTGTAGCAATTATTTATTTTGAGGTATATATATTATAGGTAATATAGTCGATTACTATTGTCAAATATTATTTCATTTTGTACGTCACTGTACGTATCAACGATAAAGAAATAGACTTATTTCTGAAGTCTAGTTAGAAGTAGGAATAAATATAACTGTGGTAACAGGCACAAATCTTATAATTATACAAATTCTATTTCTAAAGTATTGGAAAATACAATATTGGAGTATCGTCTACACAAGGTTTTGTAATACCAAATATAATTTATCTATCATTTAACAGAAAAAAATATAAATGAACTTTTTAAATAGATAAATTAGTACAGAATTTTTAACTAACGTTAAAAATATTGGTTTCTTGCAATGTGATAATTATTTGAAGCTTCAGTTGTAATAACGTGTCGTTTCTCCGATGTATGAAAGAATTAAAATAAATATTAAAAAGATTTGATTATATCTTTAATACCTATTGTATAATATCATGTCACATTGCCTTAATATTAGTATTTTGCATTGTATTAAAATGAAAAATTGTATCAGAATAATACAATTCTATTACCTACGATTCTAGATAATACCTTTCAGAAACCTACTACGCAAATGAAAGATATGAAACAAATCTTCACAATTTCAAACAAAATAGTTTATCATAGCTCTGAACATTTCAATATTCTTTAAATTTTCAAAAATTGTAAGATTTAAACAAATGGAAAAGTAACGAAGGAAATATATCCAAAGCACACTTTTCGAGATTCTCTTTCGTAATCTCAATGTTAAAAAAACAAAATTCGATAATGTAAATTGACTGAAAAGAATGATAAATGAAACAATGTTAAGCCTTAACAAATTACGAACCAATCTTACCTTATAAAATGAAAAGCTTGCAATCAGCAATGATTTTCTTGATGTGCAATCAGAATTAGGAAATGATGAAATTTGATGAAAACTAAAAAGAATTTGAATCTGCAGAAAATAAGGAGTATGCAAAGAGAAGAGAAGGGAGACTGGAAGATCATAAATTGTTGGAGCAACGTGTGTACCTAACGTGCACGCACGGTCGAGCGCGAGATCGCGCTTAACCTGCCTTTCAAAAATTTCACACGTTACCGATCTTCCGACTCAGCCGCTCCTCTGCAAGTCGATCCATCATTTCGCTAGTTTAGCTGGGAATCCACGAAAATTATCCGATAACGCGTCTCCTACCTCTCGTTTGTCTTTGCCGAGCGTCTATCATTCTCTCTCTCTCTCTCTCTCTCTGTTCCTCCTCTTCCCGATGATGGACATCGTTGGTTCGATCTCTTGATACTAGCTAACTTCCTCACGGACGATGGAAACCTTTACATAGTATATCGAAATTACGATTTGGATGATGTTAGATGATTTTAGACGAATTTTTCTTTGATGAATTTTTTAAGTGAAATGTGTAAATAAGTAGGCAATATAGTGAATATACTGTGAATGTTTATATTATTACATTTTAGTGAATGTAACTAAAGATATGCAAACATAAATGGATTCGTTCACTGCTTCATTCGATAAATATTAGGTATAATGGCGCTTTGTTATAGATGTTTCATGCAATATCTTTACACATTAAGTGCATTTTGTACATATATACCTTTGTTATACTTTTAAATTTCCCATAAAATTATAAACATCGCTATCGATAAATAAGACGACTATTATCATATACTTGTCTATTACAATTAACGTAAATCAAGTTTCACAATGATCCTTAAAATGTGACACGAAAACAGTAGAACCGAAGAAACTACACAGCACTTGTTGCAACACTTTGAGTCAGGCTTGAATTAGATTATTTAATTTCAACTTATATTATATTTATATTACATATAGGGTGTCTGTTCGGAATTTTAGTTGGCCGTCCGTTTATGGCACGGACGGGCTCATTTCCCTTATTAAGAAATTCCGAATTACCGGTCCTCCCAGGGCAGTAAACGTAATGACTCGAGGCCAGGAAAAGCTACCATCGGACAGTACACACAGGACGACAGAGTCCTTACTGAGTTCAACTACAAACAACGAAGACTACAGACACAGGACGACAAAGTTCCAACTTAGTTCGGTTAAGTGCTACAACGAATACAAACAAAGTGTCGTCTAAATCTAACACTCGAGTTATTCCATCTCCTCCACCTTGAACGTTAAGTCATTCGAGGTACGCGATATCGACCGATCGGTTTGACCTGACCGGTTGCTCTTTAGTCGATAATACGCAACAGTGTCTGATTTTAATCGATGAGAATTATTGGTAATCGTACAGAAGAATCTTCAGACAGAAATTGAATGACTTCAAGGGAGACTTGGTATGGTGTAACTACGTAGTTTCTCGGTAGATAGACACACACAGGTTATATAAAGATGAACTATAAAAAATTGCAAATCACAAGGAGAGACGTACAGTATAACGTTCGTATTTATTTCCCTTGTCTTTTATGCGATAGGTTTTACAAAATGAAAGTTAACAAATCTGATAGACTAACGGTTTTTCGATATGTATAGATTAATAATTTTTATACAGAATGTTAAAAGAGATCGATTAATGCGCTAAAAATTGTATGATTCCATCCAATAAAACATATGTCACCTTCACATGACCTCTACTAGTCTATAGGAAAACTAATTACATCAGATTATAACTCTCTCGATACCATTCACTTCCTATCTGAACCATTTTTTATATAACGGGTTTCCTAGCAATTCGCATCTATGGATTAAAATTGGACACCCTGTATATTATACGTATATATGTATTATTCACTCTCTTAAGGCATCTGCCTATAATATATGTATGTGTACTGGTATAAATTGTTTCTAGTTTAACTGATTATTTTAATCATTCATCTTTATGTATTCGATAGCTACCAAGATACTATAAGTACATGTGCAAAATGTTAAAGGAAAAGTATCTGATATTTAAAGAATTTATAGCTGCCGGGAAGAGTAAAAAATGACTAATCAACGATTCATATTTCGTTACCATCGACTGTATATTGTTTTTAGGATCTATGTTGATTAGACATTTCTTACTCGTACAAAAGTTAATAATTTTTACTAATTGGTGAAAAATGTGTGCATTAAAAGGTATAAAAAATATAAAATACAGTTTGAAATTATAAAATTAAATAATTCAACCCAAACTGTTGGCCAATATCTAATATCAATGGATTTCTTGGATTACTTCAAATGCGCAGGAGAATTTTTTAAACTACCAAAAACCGAACTTACGTTCGAAAGTTCGTTATTTTCTCTTATTTCCCTTTCAATCCATCTTCATTGATGTGCAGCAACGTTTCACCGTGTAACGTATAGTACTCTGATCCAGCTAAGGTCCGAAAATATCCGTAGCATCTGGCCGAAAGTGTGAGAGGGGCATTGTACCTCATGCATAGTTCACATTTTCTCGGTACATTCTCGGCCCTCGGCTCTGACCAGGAACATGATTAGTATACGCACACTTGACCTAGCCGACCTATTGTCAATGCGGAGAGAGAGAGAAAGAGAGAGAGAGAGAGAGAGAGAGAAACGCCATTATAGCGATACCGAACACGACCATCCCATTATTCGACACCCCGGGATACACGATGTACTGGCGTCTGTTGACGCTTTATTAAGGTTCGCCTTCGCTTTTGCCTAAGCGCTCAACGCGTATATGTACTTATGTATATACGTATGCATGCATATGTTAAGTTTGTGCGAAATTTTTATTGCAACTATGCTAAATTTTTAAAAATGCTTGAAAGATAATGGGCATTTCAAGTAGAAAAAGAGTGTACTTTAAGATATTCAAATGATGGAGTTGGGGATTTTGTTTCAAATTTGACTATCGCTACAGGAGATATTTATACACCATTGCATTTATTATAGTATTCACACACTAATTAATTAGACACAAGTTTATCTATATTACATTTCATACTATCTAGTAATACTGTCACATGACTATGACAATTTGACGCTATGGAAAGAAAATGTAAAACCAGGTAAAAAAATGGTTTGTTGGAAAATAAGAATATATGCAAATGCTTTTTGTAGCCACTATATAACGTCACAAAGGTGTTTCGGCAAGTATCGTAGAAAGCGCATAATGAATGTACGATATGCTATAAAAAACTTATCCGAAATTTCATCACTACCAGTATAATGAAGCATTTTAAAAATGTATATAGAAGTTACAGATTATCTACTGTACACATAAATTTAGTAAAAAATTAGTAATTTGAAGAGTACGATATAGAATTTATTACATTTTACTTTTATAAATGATCAAAATCATGATTTTTGATAAACTCTATAAACTCATTACTGGAAATAATAAAATTTTGCAAAAAGGTTAGCCTAATATACCATAATACACGAAAGTTATTCGAAAGGAAAACATTTTCAAGCATCAAGAAGCCAAGGTGCCTATCTGTGCTCCATAAGTTGATGCCAGAAAATGGGTGTATGTAATGTCTGGCATTCTTCGAACGAAATCCGAGCTTTCCCACATGAGCCAATGGATAGGTTCCGAGGGAGTGGGTCCACCATACGAGATATTACAATAAACACTTTGAACTGCTGTTGCGGGATCAGTGTCGGGAAGCAAAAGTGTCATTGAGTTTAGAAAAAAGAAGAAGGTTTCGTGGATTTATGTGGAGAGACGATGAGAATGAATGTGTGCCGCCTAGTGGGATTGCGTAGGATTAAATTTGAGCGGCTGAACCTTTTGGCAAAGGGTAGATATCTATTGCTTCACACGAACATTTTTTGAACACATAATAAGCCTTAAACGGTATGTAGACAACCAAAAGGTTACGTTTTAAAGATTACTGACTGTATTAAGATTACAAAGTGCATCGTTAAACAGAATCGTTATTTTAACCAAACATATAGTATTACATTTTTAATTTTGTAACGGATCTATGTATGTTTTATTTATAAGGATGATATTTCGTGTTCAATTAACACACCAACGAGTAAAGTTAAATGGATATTTCTATTTGAAGACGTTGCTTTTATGCGATTTTTGGGATGGAAAAACACAACCAAGAATAATTTTCTATTTATTTAACATATTATATGTAAGCATAAATAGGTACGTGACATATTATGTTTATAAAAATGAAGGCTCTACATGTAATCCTAATTCAATAGCCATAAACTATATTGTAATACCTAGATAACTAACACTTCACATTCAAAACACAACAAAACATCTTCCAACCACTCACCACAAATACCCACTTATGTCTAAAAAATGAATAAATACTGACAAAAAGAAGTATACAAATGCCCAACCCATACAGTATTCACCTTGCCATGTTCGAAGATGTTTCTTAAGAGCGGTGCACAAAGATACTTAGAAAGAAGGGATCGAGAGGGTGCGTTGCACAATGAAACATTTTCCTCTGTCCTACGTTTAAAATCTCCACTCGAAATCGCGTTACCGGCCGCGAACGCGCGCAATGCGAAGGGATTAAATAGCAACGCAAAGTTCTCTTACCCATTTCCACAATATTCACCGCAGGGTGTTCTTGGGTAACCGCAGATGCGACACTTCAAAGTAATGTCACGACCGGGGCTGTTACGCATGTAAACAACGCCCAACGTGTACTAGGCGAGGATAAACAGCATAGAGATGGGGAGATTTCCTCGTTAGGAAACGCCTGCGGGATTTAATCCGAAATGAAGGGCTTCGTATATTTCGACCTATTCTCTGAATCTTCTTATGCGCGTGAAGAAAAAATGATCGACTTTCGTATTTTATTATAAATATATACGAATCTTTTATATCTCAATTTTTAATGCGTTGACTGTGCCGGATCGAAATCTTGCGGCCTTTCATTATGACTGCATCTTTCTTCTTAAAACTCACCAAGCCTTTTGACGTCGATTGAAAATCGTTTACGCGTGATACAAACGTCTCAATAACGATAGGCGCGATGGTCAGCTTATTAATGTTTATTGTGTGCATACGTCATATAAAAGTCTTGAAATTTCATAACCACTATAACGACTGCCATTATTATAGTAGTCAAATTAGAAAACAATCTGAAAATGTATATAGAAGCTACAGATCGCAAATAGATAGGTATTTAGTAAAAAATTATTATGTATATATTATATATAGATAACCATTTTAACCGAGATTACATCGTCTTAAAAATGCTCGCGGGATCATTTTCACTTTACGAATAATTCCTCTCCAATCGTTTCCTTTTCTTTGTATTGAAAACAGATCAATGCCCATTCGAAAAACATACACACACATA